>NW_017731477.1:2170754-2189505 GCF_001890085.2 Hipposideros armiger | reverse complement strand
CCCACGCCAAGACGTATTATAATTAAAAAGTCAATGGTTAAGAATCTTAAAAGCAGCAAGAGAAAAACAGTTATCTGTAAGGGAGCTCCCAAAAGGCTGTGAGCTGATTTCTCAACAGAAATTTTGCCCATCAGAACGGATTGGCAGGAAATACTCCAAGTTACAAAAAGCAAAGACCTACAACCAAGATTACCCTACCCAGCAAAACTATCATTTAGAATCAAAAGGCAGATAAAGAGCTTCACAGACAAGAAAAAGCTAAAAAAAGTTCATCAATGCCAAACCAGTATTACAAGCAATGTTGGAGGAACTTTTTTATGAAGTAAAAAGATAAAAACTGTGAATAATAAAATGGCAATAACTACATATCTATCAACAGTTACTTTTAATGTAAAGGGATTAAATATTTTAAAGATAAGACATAGGGTGGCTGAATGGATTAAAAAACAAGACCCTTACATATGCTGCCCTCAAGAGATTCACTTCAGATTGAAGGACACACACAGACTGAAAGAGGAGTGGAAGAAAATATTTCATGAAAATGGAAAAAAAAAAAAAGCTGGGGTAGCAATACTTATAGCAGATAAAATAGACTTTAAAACAAAGACTATAACAAGAGACAAAGAAGGATCCAGTAATCCCACTTCTAAGTATTTACCTGAAGAAACCCAAAATGCTACTTGGAGGGGATATGGGCATCCATATGTTCATTGCAGCAATGTTTGCAATGGCCAAGATGTAGAGGCAGCCTGGGTGTCCATCGATGGATGAATGGATAAAGAGGAGGTGGTGCATATATACAATGGAATATTGCTCAGCCATGGAAGGGAATGGGTTCTTGTCATCTGTGGTGGCATGGATGGACCTGTTGGGTATTGGGTGAGTGGAGTATGTCAGACAGAGAAAGTCAGATGCAAAGTGATTTTGTTTATGTGTAGAATCTAAACAACAAAATAATAAAAGAAACAGAAACAAACTCATGGATACAGAGAACATTTTGCTGGTTGTCAGATGGGAGGAGGTGGGTGAAAAGGGGAAGGGATTAAGAAGTACAAATTGGTTGTTACAAAGTATTCATGGGGATGTAGGGTATAGCATAAGGAATATAATCAATAATATTGTAATAACTATGTACAGTGTCAGATGGGTACTAGGTTTATCAGGGTGATAGATGGGAGGGGGTTGGGGTAGAGTGAAGAAGATGAAGGGATTAAGAAGTATAAATTGGTAGTTACAAAATAGTCATGGGGATGTAAAGTACTGTATATGGAATATATTCAATAATATTGTGGCAGCATGTTACGGTGTCAGATAGTTGTAGGACTTACCACGGTGATCACTTCTTAAGGTATACAAATGTTGAATAACTATGGTGTACACCCGAAACTAATATAATATTGTATGTTAGCTATATTTTAATAAAAATCCTAACAAAAGAAAACTTTTCTTTGGAATCTGACATATTTTCAGAGCAAGATCATTGTTTTCATAATTATGTTTATTAGCCTCCTAGTACAGGAGCAATTCTGTTCTGTAATTGCTATGCCCCCTGTGCTTGACAGCAGCTTTGATCTTGGGTTTGGATTGATAGTTAAATTCAAAAGACAAGGTAGGCTTCTCCCAGCATTGTTTAGCATTTAGGAGAGGCGACAGGATACAAAAGCAGCATGAATGCACCTTTGGAGTAAAGGTTTCATGACTCCCAGGCACAGCTTTGTAAGGTCTCCTCACTCTGCACTTGGAACACAGTGAAAGTGAGTAGGTGTAGACAACCTCAGCTTAGGGAAGCCATAAGCTCTGGGGTTTTTAAAAGCATTTATGACTAGTCACATAGACACCTCAAAATTATGATTCTAAGTTTCATTCTCTAGTGCAGCTGCTTCTCACTAATAAAAGTTATTCATTATTTGATAAATAACATTAACAATGAGGTAAAGGATCTTGGTCCAGTACACAGTCCTTTGTTGGATTCTTATTTCTCTGAATCTGGTGTAAGTACACTCCTAAAATTTCTTTCATTAGTGTTACAGGAAGATTTGCAGGATCATGTCCCCAGGTGTCTCTGAGACTAGAGAAAATGCCACAGAACAATTTCCTTCCAGGATTAGACAAAATCAAGGGAAATCTATAAATTTTATTATGTCAACTATGTAACCTACTTATGAAAATAATTGTTAGTGCATTAGAATAATAAATGATCAATTACAAGTGACAAAAGTAACCCGAACAAACCCATAAAACCCAAAACAAAACTTCAAGATGATTTAAGTCAAAAATAGAAATAATTGATTAAAAATCTAAAAGCAGGATACAGGTTCTGCTACAGGCTGATTCAGCATCCAAGATCTCAAATGATACATCAGAACTTTTTCTCTCTGTCCATTTCTCTATTTTCTGATTTATCAACTTCATAATTAGACCCAGCATGGTAGTTCCTGTAAAGTCAATGCTCAATTTCTCCAATGATCAAATCCAGCGGAAAAAAGATTCTCTCTCTTTTCCAAAATTCTCATTCTGCTTCATTGGCTCTGATTGTGGCACATTCCCATTCCTGAACAAATCACTGTGGTCAAGGGAATTTGATGCTGTAGTTAGCCATGCTTGTAGCTGAAGGTGGAGACTACCCAAAGCGCCGCGACTTAGAATTGGAAACAGGTTCTTTCTCAGGGGAATATGAGCTGGAGTTATTGGAAAAATGACGAGTAGATGCTGAATAACTGATAAAAGCCATTTATCTTTATTTTTTCTCTCTTTCAACTTTTAGGAATCCAGCTCAAAACAACTTAAAGAAAGAAGACCATTCATGAACTCACATCCATAGGAAGCCCGGCGAAGCAGCTGACTTAATTCAAGGCAGTGGTCAGGAGCTCAAGTGATGTTGGCATGAGTCTTTCACTTGTTATTTTCTCACTCCTATTTGGTGTTATTTTAGTCATTAGACCTCTGCACACGATGAGCAAAATGACACCTGGAAACCTCATACTTGATATGAAGCTGGAAACATCTGCCTACTTTAGCATTTCCAGTGGGTAATGGTTGTCTTTCCCCTTAGCTCCAGGCCCCTTGGAGAAGGCTTTCTGGCACTGACTGAGTCAGGTTCCTATGTCTACATTAATGACTAAGCACTAGGGGCATAGCTATTTTGGCAAGGTTTGGACCAGAGGGTCCAGCAGGTTGAGGGCGGGACACTGAGTTTAATAACCTCAAGTGGGATGAGGAATCAATGGTTCCCAAAGGCAAGTGAAATGAGAATAGACCAGAAGAAGCAGACAGAACCATAGCCACCACAGTCTGGTGGCTAACTGTGGCTGCTTAGTGACTCTGTAGGATTCTAGTATTTTTTTTCCTATTAACATTGTTCATATATTTTCTCACTCCTCTGAAAACCAACCACCAAACACAAATGTTTTTTTTTTTTTTTTAAAGATCACATATGATTTCCACTTTATCAGAACCTAAGACCTCATATCTACTCGTTGGAAATTCATATTTTTTTATAACCAGATTTGGAAGAAATTTGGGAGGAATCCTGAGAGTGCTGGTAATAGGTCTGGTATTTTCCTCTGCATTGTTACACTCACCAGGTCAGAGGAAATAAAATTACTAAAATGACTGAGATGACTTCTACTGATGGGGTTTTGTTACGTTGATTGCTAATATTACCTCTTAAATTAAGTAACAGAATAACAATAAAGATCACTCCTTTGCACTTTGAAAATAACTTTGACAACATTCTTATTTAGCTGTAATTCTATTATATAAAAATCCTTTGGAGATTGGCTTTCAGAAGGGGAGATCAATTAGTGCATCCTTTCTAAATTCATACAACTCTATGATTAGGGCCTGAAGTCAGTAGGGTGTCTTTAGAGGTAGATTAGAGATGATTCACTTTATTTGTTCAGCCTGTACCACACATATCTCTACATGTGAATCAACCTTTTGTCATTTTCATCCTAGGAATGAGTCCACCCAAGCCAATTAACTCACACCAAGGGTTTAAATGGGATAAAATAAAGACAGCTTATTTAAATCATGCATTTTGAGGATCATTAGAGCTCTGTGTCCTATGAATAGGACGATTAAAATTCAGCAGAGTTTTGTGTATTCTTAATGTGCATTTAGTTTACCAAGCATCTTCTATAACATGCCATTATGCTGTGTGCCATGACTGCTATTCATAACAGCACACACTTGGTAATGTGCCTGATGATACAGAATAACTTTAAGTGTCTTTACATTATTCTTAATATAATAATGGTTCCTAGGGCTGCACGCAGCTGTGAGTGCATATTAACAGTGGTAGCCCACTGTGAATTATGAATCTATAACACAAAATTTTCAGAAAAAGTGCTTACAGTGTATGTAAAATAGCTGCCTTTTAAAGCTTGAAAGTTGGGCTGGTTAAAATTGCTCCTAGTAATATTTTTAAAAGAAAATATTCGAGAAGTAATATGTGAACTGAATGGATTTATGAATTATTGCTGTAAAGTCTTTTTAAGGTAATAACTCACAAAACTGCAAAAGGAATAGAAAATTATCTTTTTATGCATACGTAATACGAAATCAATTCAAATGAATTTCAGTAACAAATGTTCTTGATGTTTTTGCCATTTAATGGATCTCACTATTTATCTTTTATTCTTGTTGATTGAATGACACCAAGACATAAAGGATCCTATCTCTTTAATTAGAACTAAATGTCCATAAATGTAGGCATTCTTAGGAGTTAATTTTTTTTAAAATTGCCATTTTAACCTAGTTTCGGTAATATCCACTCCTCCCTAAAAGTCCTCTAAATTCCTATCATCCTTATGAACCAGTCCAAACACTTAAACCTCACACAGACTCTTGGAGAACCATCTACCACACTCTCCAGCCTCACCTTTCTTTACCGCCTCTGATGGTAGACACCAGCATTTTGCAAATATTCATCACCTCCTTGCTCTGCACTTACTTTCTTCGCCCTGGAATCTTTGCCTTGCTCCTTCGGATGCTTTCCAGTTTCAAGGCATAAAGACCCGCTCCCCTGTAACTTGGCCCTTGACCACTGAGTTGTAGCATTTGCCCAGCCCACTCCAATTACTCCCTTTGCTATGCTATTGCTGGACTGTGTAGATTGACCTCCATCAGAATACTTGCTGGGCAGCATGGTAGTACAATAGGAAAAGCACTGCTAATCCCAAGGGGTTGACACAGCCTGAAAAGATGTGTAATTCACAGCATCTAGTACACAGTGTGAATCATGTATATTAGCTACATTCTTATTGCTTACCAAACTGAATTTTAACTATTTTACATTATGAACCTCTCTTATTAGACTATGAACTCCATGAGGACAGGGACTATGTCTTCTTCTCGTGCCACACATAACACTAAGCATCAAAGAAGTGACTAATGAATACATTAATAATGAATTGTGTTGTAAAAATGGGTTGACTATTTCATTAAAGCACTTCATGAATTGTAGAATTATTTTACATATGAAGTATTGTTATGGTATTTCACTGGTTCTAAGATTTACTCTTATGCATAACTTAACCCCGCTGAAATTGAGATGGGTTGTCATATCTTGATTTACAGCATTCATTATTTCTTAATGGAACATAAAATAATGGTGTGTCTTACCATCAATGGTTTCTTAAATTGAAAGACGTATGGCATCACTCCTTCTAGCTCAAGTTAATAAAGTCAGTTAAAAAATATCTGTTAAGTGTCTGCTTAGGCCAGGGTAGGCTGAGTCCCATAATAAATAACCACAAATCTCAGTGGCTCATCAAAGATTTAGTCCTCACTCATGTTCCAGTCTAACGTGGTTTGGAGCAAGGATAAGGGAAGCCGACTGTCTACAGTCTCTCAGGGACCTATGCTTGTTCTAGCTGGTGACTTCCACATCCACTGGGGTGATGTCATCCTCCCCTGGACTTTCTAAATGAAGGGAAAAGCGAGAGCACGGAGGCTCTGCTGAAGGCTTAGGAACCAGTCCTAGAAATGGCACACATATCGCTTGACTGACATTCCATCCCCAAAACTCAGTCATATAGCCCAAGCTAACAGTAAGGAAGATGTGCCAGGATGGAGAGGAAATGAGGTTTGGTAAGCACATAAAAATCTCTGCTACATGTCTAATGCTGCACAAGGCAATGTAGAGTGCACACACAAAAATTTCCACAATCCCTATCTACAAAGCTTGCAATTCAGTCTTGGCTTATTTAGCCAATAAATACATATTGCATATCTACTATAAGCCATACCATATGTTAAATGGCACGAGGCACACAAAGATCTATCAGGTTTAGATCCTGCTGTTGAGGATTTTATTAAGAGAAGAGATAAAATAGGCACATAAGTAGCCATAATGTCTTGGCTGTTGTGAATAATGCTGCAATGAACATAGGGATACATATATAAAAAATAAAATATTTTAAAATAGTTATAAGATAGAAAGTTAAAAGTACTGCAAAACAGGGATTGTATCTAGCTGGAGGAATTAAAGGTTTGGAAGAGACATGTGTAGACCTAGGCTAAAACAAGGAAGATTTTGTATGTGGATTAGAGCAAAAAGAATGCCAGGAAGAGGGACAGACTCGAATTCAAACTGTGGAAGAGGAGAAGGGTACAGGCTTGATCTGAGGGTTCCAGGAATTTACCCAGAACAAACATATGGTCTCAGAGCAGAAGAAAACCTTACTGAGTAAAAGCAGCCTAGAAAGGGATTGGAGCAACATATTGAGGGGTAGATAAGGTATTTTGTTTGGTAAAGCTCGGGGAGGAGAGAGTGCAAAAAGAAAATGCACAGAGGAAGGACTCATATTGCCTACTTTGATTCTATCATTTTAGTAGCTGTGTGAACACCTCTCCCCTTCTGTCACCTCCCTCCCCCTGTCCCCAAGCTAAGTAAGGTGTGGTAGGTCATGTTCCATGGTGAAGGGAGGATGCAAAGCACTCATGGTCCTTTCCATCTGGACATATGTATAGCACGTCCTTGGTACAGAAAGGTTTCTTGCTAATAACCCTTTAACCCCACCACATAGGGCACTGTAGTAAATATCTTTGGCACCTAGTGTCACATCCTCTCTTGAACCTCTGATTTCAGCCATAACTGGGATGCATGGTTCCAGGGGAGCTCAGACTCACCTTGCGCTGACAGCTTCCTTTCCAGCTCAATGCACTCTGTGGGGGCTGTCAGTTTAAAGTGTGGGGGGTAATTAACAGCTTTGGCGGCAACCCTCAACCAACGAAGGAGGGTATCCAGTGGATAAGTGCACATACATATTTCAACTGATATGTTTAAAAAAACCTTTGAGCAAATTGTAAATTTTCCGTGTGGATTGCTGGTCAAGGGAGAGAGATACTAAAAGTGTTCCAGAGACTAAGGAAACATCCTCCAGGATCACAGGATAAGAAACCTGTTGTCATAGAACTTGTATCCTTTTGGAGCTCTGGAGAGGTCACTTATCTTCTAAGGCATATCACATTTGGTTACTGTTCTTTACCTTAATAAGTGCTGGCTCTGTAAATAGAAAAGGTATCTTTTCTTTGTCTAACAGCTATAAAAGCTTATCAGTACCTTACTAACCTTCACAGGTTTATTTCTATTTAAATCACTTAGTCTGATTTACGTTAGTCTTTTAAAAAGAAGCAATATTTTCTTGCTCTAGACACACTTTGAAATTGATATGGTTTAAATCTTCCGACACAGGCATCTCTGAGCAGTTACTTACTGTTTTCCTTAGTTGTCAACAGACTGAAGAGGTACCAGTAACAACAGAAGGAAACACAGGCTTCCCTGTCACTAAGTCACCTGAAAATTTCCCTCACACTGAATGGCTAAAATAAGAAAATATGATAGGGACGCCATCTAGGCTTTTATTACAGCAGTTAACTGAGAAGTGTACACCTCCTCATTAGAGGTGTCCTTATAGCTGTCATGCTGGTTGAGAGAATTATTCCTCAAATCAACCCAATGAGACAAGTGCTATTATCCCAAATTTTAAAAATGAGAAATTAAGACTCAGGGAGGTTACGTGTTTTTGCTCAAAGTTACAGACTAGTAAATGCATATCCATTCAAGGCAGATCTGTCTGACTTAGGTCATATTGATCCAACTTGGTTGAAATGATAAACTGGGTTTTTCTTACCCCTCTTAATTTCTTTCTTCCTTCAGTCTATCCATCCATATTATTTCACATATTCTTTGTATAGACCCATATGGAATACCTTTTCTGCACTAGATTCTGGCTTGCCGGCTTTCGTGGGCTTATAGAATACAGCCATTCAAAGCCACAGCGTTACAATGAACCTAAAAGGTCATCTAAGTAGTTCAATATTCCTCCGGATACAAGCTGGGATGGGGGTGAGGATCTAGAGCAGTCCAAACAATTTTAGTCCCACTTGAAAACTTCCTGGGATCTGAAATTTACATTCTTTCCAAACAGTCCATTATTCAAATCTCAGCTTTAACCTCCCTCCCCCACCCTTCCCCACGCCCTGCTTTTTTTTAAGTGTCTGTTGTAACAAGATTTTATCACCTGTGCTCTGCTAGAGGACGTTGCAGAGGGGAGAGCCCACTTTTCTCCAGAGGACAGACAAGGGCTTTTGTGGCTTCTACCCGAGTGAACAGAATGGTTTGGGAAGGGTCCATCCTGGTTGCCTTGACCAATTTCCAAATAAAGGCAGTATGACTGTCATGTCTCCTTTTTCAAATTGAGAACTAATATTTAAAAATTCTGCTCTTGCAGCAGATATCCCAGATCAATTCGGAGGACATTTCTCTCCCTCCACCCTCCCTTTTCTCTTGGTTATCCTCAGAAACCAACACAAATTTCCTTTCTCACTATTTGCCTTTCTATTTAATCCATTGTTTCTTTTAGGGATTTTTTTTTACTCTGAAGATTCCTTTGTCAGCTGCTCTTGGAGTCTGTGCTCCAGCACCACTTCCACTCTGATTTATTCACACACAATCAGCAAGAGTTAATGAATTCCTAAGGTCAAGAGATCAATTATGTTCTATTTATATTTAATTAATTTCATGTTGCCTCACTTGTTGTTTATAACTAAAGCATTTGAGGAAAGTCTGTTTGTGATACATTCTTGTCTTAGAATACTATTTCTTTTTTTTTAGTGGCTCTTATCGTCCCAAATTCACAAAAATCTTAGTTTCCTTAGGATTTTAAGGACACACATAATATTTTTATTAGCAAAAGACGCCTCCTCACAGATTTTCTCATTTCCTCCAGGTAGAATTAATCTCATATTCTTTCTTGGTCCCAAATGAAACTCAACTGTAACAGTTTATTGCTTTGCCTTGTCACCTGTTTGCTTCTCTTGCTGGACAATGTGCTCCTTTTCTCCCTGTGCTCAGCAGTATGCATGGTATATACAATAGATGCTGCTGCACAAATGGGTTGCTTTGCTTGAAAGAATGGATGAATGAATGAATGAATGAATTTAAGAAGCTGTGAAACTACAGAAATATAGTATGTCTGAGACATAGAAGAGGGAGACTGGCTGGTTACAAATTTAGCAAAGGCATGTGGCAGATGAAAGATGTTATGGCACAATATAATGAAATGTTGAGTACAGTGAAAGCATGATGTAATGAATGCAACTGGACTCAAGATTTTGGTATAGAGGGAAAGAGGGGCTGGGTTGCAGGAAGAAAAAGAGTTTGACAGGGCAATGGGTGTGCACATTTATAGAGGAAATATTGGGAGACCAGAATAAGGGCAGGGGAGACCCATAGCTTTCAGAAGCTGGTATAAAGTGGACATAGGTTCTTCTTTTATGGAAGACTCTCAGGCCTCCCTTTGGTGGCCAGGCCAGTAACTAATTTTTCTTCTCAATGAAGTAGGGAGACCATCTAGGGCAGGGGTCAGCAAACTTTTTCTATAAAGGGCTATATAGTAATTATACTTTCAGCTTTGCAGGCCATACAGTCTCTATAGAAAATTTTCAACTCTGCTGCTGTGAAAAAAGCCATAGACTATATAGGTAATTGTCCAGTTAAACTTTATAAAATTAGGCATTGGGCATAATTTTATGATTCCTGCCTAATCTGGGGTACACAGATCATAGTCTGTACCTCTGGTCCTCTCTCTACCCTGTTATATTTTCATGGCTTATCCAATAAGTTGGTCTAATGTGAAGTGAGGGCTTTCTGCTCAGAATGAATAAACTACAATTTCACTTGCTTTTTGTTAACTCATTAACATAAAACAGAATCTTTGGTTTCCTATTAGCTACAAACTATTCACTATTCAAGTGAGTTAACACAATGTCTGGAATTCACTCATTAAAATATCCTATCATGTCAAAAAGTTCAAATTACTGATATTAAATCTTCTCCAGTTTTCTAAAGGGGAAGAGACAGAGAGAATGATGGGGCAGAAAAAGAGTTAACAAAAAGTGAGCCCAAGAAGGATTAGCAGAACGTGATTTGATCACTACTTTGCAATGCCCACATCCACTCCCCAGGGACTGCCCAGGCTCAGCCCCTAGGGGTAAAATTTTCTGTTGAATCACCCCTAGAAAAAGAAGATAAGACCCCGTCTGGAAGTGTCTGGTTTTTAGCGCCTGCACAGACTGCTGGAATCTACCCTTAGCCTGAACTCTGACCTCATTATAATACAATTAGAATAAAATGAACGTTATGGTTGCACCCCCATGGGTTTTTCTGCATGCATTCTGGGTAAAAGCCTGTGCAGAAAGAAACCAGTTATTTAACCTGCGCATGTCAATCAAATGACCCCAGTCTATATGTCAAATGTCCTGAGTTTGTGCATCACATCCTCAGCTGTAAGAAAATTACCTGTGCTTTTATATACAAGAAAAGCTAAACTGAAGATTGGGGCAGTTGTCTGCTCTGGACTCTGCCCTCAGCAGCTTCTCAGCCAGTGCTTTTCTTTTTGAATAAATAAACTTTCTAACTTCTATTCCTTTGTGGTTTGTGAATGCTTTCACACCCTGCAATTGGTCATGACAGAGAAGACAACAGTTTGGGATATCTGAACTGGGGGAAGTAGGGGACATAGGGTAGTAGGTGAAGAAAAGTGACAGAAAAGGCCAACTGGAGAAGAAAATCAGTTTGCTGTCCTCATCATTTGATTTAACGTTGGTCCAGTTTGCCTCAAACTAGTCACAAACTGTTGTTGCATTGGAGGCATTTCTGTCAACAATGATTTAACACTCTGTCTTTGTTGAAATTTCTGAAAAATAATTTTTTGTTTAAACATGGTTGACCACATGAAAAAGGGATTAATTCTCAAAGGATTCTATTTGCACTGACATTCCATTCCTTGGGATAAAAACTCAGACTACTAGAGAGGTAGTATTTGGATCAAAATGGGGTTGTAAGTTTATATATAAAACTGTCTCCTCCAAAATATAAACATACAGCAATAATATCTATAAATAATGTTTATAGACTTATTTTTGCTTTGGAAAAAAGATAAACATCTCTTATGGACCAAAAGTTGAAAAGAAATGAACTGTAGTCAGGGAGGCTGAAGCCACAGATAGACTGCACTAAAGGAGGAAAACACAAAGAGGCTGCTAAGAGCTCAATCTCTGTGGAATTGGACCTGAGCTTTCCATATTTAAGTCAGGAGCTAGAGTGAGAAAAAAGCCAAAATCATTCTCAGGACCACAGTTTATAGTGTACTGCAGGGTAGTAATGAAGGAGGAAGCAGAGACAGCTGGGTATGGCTCAAACCATATATTCACTTCAATAACTTGACTAGAATGATAATTCTGAGCTGCCAATACAAGGCCTGTTTCTGATTGGGGACTTGAGTAACTTAAATGGTGGCAAGTATAAAAAGACTAGACATGGAGCAGTGAGTGCAGAGAGAGGACTAGAAAAGAAAATGACAAAAGGAAACACAAGAAAATTGTTTATTTGATCTTATGATGAAAATTCCATGAATGAAAACTAAAATCATAATGGCTAGTCAGCAAATTCAGTAAATGATAAAATTCATTACCAAGATTATAATGTTCTGAACAGAACATTAAAAGGTATATGGCCAAAATCCTTAAAGACATAAAGGAAAAATATAGTCATAAATCAGGAACTGATATTATGAACAAAAGTAGATGAGTCAAGGACAGGAGACAATTATTTTTTTAATGTATGGATTTGTGAAATAAAAAATGTAATCACTGAAATAAACTCAGTAGATTGAACACAGCCAAAAAAGAATTAGTGAACCAGAGGAAAGATCTGAGAGCTGGATCTAGAATTCAGGAGAGATAAAAAGATGGAATATATAAGAGTAAAGTTAAAAGACAGAGAATAGAATGAGAAGCCCAACTTACCTATAATAGGAGTTCCAGAAGTGAAAAAAGAAAAAGAGAGAGAGAGAGAAAGAGAGAGAGATTAGCAGAGGTAATACTTTAAGAGATAATGGCTTAGTGTTTTTCTGAAGATAAAAATTTATCATAAGAGAGGCCTATAACAAAATGAAACACAAAAATAAAAATAAATTCACAGTTAAACCTAGAATAACAAAAATGTAGACAATAGAGAAGAAAAAGGAAATCTTAACTGCCAACATAGGAAAAAAAGACATACTACTTCAAAGGACTGAGAATTAAGTTGACAGCAGACTTCTCAGAAGCAACAATAGATGTCATAAATTGACACAGGAAAAATAGCTCCTAACATGTAACTCTATAAGTAGCTAAACTATTATACATAGTAAAGGCAAAATACCATTTTTAGGTACTAGGATTAAGCTAATTTATTCTCCACATGTAATTTCTGAATTAAGAACTAATGAAGTAGTGAACTAGTGACTCTCAGGGAAGATGTCATGAAAATATGAATGCAACTTAATTATTGACTCTAAAATTAATATTAATAAACACCAATTATCTTAAAATTAGTAGAAGTAATTATTATTGTAAAATAAGTGGAAATAACACCCTGGAAAAAGGGAGGGGCAGTGCTTGGAGGGTAAATTATGTGAAGATATTTTAGGAGTAAGAGAAATAGTAAAAATTTCAGGCTGTTAGGAAAATATGAAATTAAGTCAGACTGTTAAAACAATATCGACACTAAAAGAATAAAAATACAAGATATAATATCTGAAGTAGCAGAGAGACAGAGAGAGGAAATAAATGTTATCAAATGACAGGCTGCAAATAAAGGAACAAAGGAAAAATTATGGAAAAGAGAAAACACAAAAGGTGGTGGCATAAATAAGTCTAAATAATCAGTAACCACAATAAATGTAAATAGACTACACAAATTAAGAAAAAAAAAGCTGACCCAATTGCATATTAAAAAATCTGCAAAATCTAGATTTACCAATGTATCATCAGAAAGGGTAGTTTGGAGGAAGGCAAAGCAGATATGTAGTTTTGGTGTCCTTTTTTATTATTTACGACTTAGATGACTTAACTATGATTTACACAGGAAACCAGAATTAATAAAAGCAGTTAGTACCACTGAAGGTATCTGCACATTACTAATCAACTCTGCTTTTCTGAGAATTTAGAAGGAGGTACTTAAGCTTAAATCCTGGCTGTGCCACTTGACTTTGTAACCCAGAATAAGTTACCTAAGACTCCTGTTTCCTCATCTGTAGTATATTTCATAGAATCCACTTCATAGGGTTGTTGGCAGGATTAAATCAGATGATGAATTTAAAGCAGTTCTTAAGGTTCAATACACCGGGAGCACCAAAAAAATGTATACAAGTGGACACTTTGGTCAACGTTACTCAAGCGGGTAATTTGCTGTAATAGAAGAGTCTGGATGCTGATAGTAACCACCATGAGCACCTCTTGTAATTGCAGAAGTCAAATGTGACTTGTATTTATCTTTTGTTATCGGTATAGATTATTACAATTTTAATATGGCTTTTCTTTCTTAGAATGTGTATACATTTTTTTGACACCTTCTGTATATTAGTATCCTTCTTTTCCTTTCCCCTGTCCTCTAATGTGCTCTGTTTTGGTGTAATATGAAACTAAACATTTGGCTTGATTTGCTTCTATAATGAAGTAAACTAACCGGCAGCAAGGGCTCATTTAATCTGTTTCCATATGTAGGTGGTGCGTTGCTTGGAAGCTCTACAGTAAACTCAAGATGATTCCCAAGAAAGGGGTTTTCTAGCTTATATTTGCTGTAAATCATAAATTAAGGACAGGACCTTAGTGACTACTTAGTCTAATTCTTATTTTACCAACAAGGGAAATGGAACACCAAAAGGATTATTGTGCTGAAGTTACCTAGAACAATGCCTCTCACATGAATACCAGGAGTTTTGTTATAATGTAGATGCTGATTTAGTAGGTCTGGGTGGAACCTGAGATTTTGTATTTCTCAGAAGCTTTCACATGACGTCAATGCTGCTGCTCTGGGAGTTCCACATTGGGAGGGCCAAGGACACAGATGCTGATGGCAGAACAAATTTCAGATCCTGAATCTCCACTAGATACTCAATGTGCTTTTCACCATACCACACCTTAGGTAGCTTACCAGAGATGAAAACATAAGGCTGTTTTTGGAATAAAATAAGGCACACAATGCCGTGTTTTATAGTGCAGATAGGCATATATGTTGATGAATACTCTTGATTTGTTACGGAAAGTCATATGACAACTCTATGTATATAAATTCAAATTGAATTGATCAAAACACTTGTTAGTGAGAATTCCGAATGATGCCACCTCAAAGTTCTTCCTTAATGTCTCTCTGCCAACTTCCCTGCTAAATTTCAAAACCCATCTCTAAATGTTTCAATTAAAAAATTAATGGATTTCAAAGCACCTCTCCCTTGTCATAACTATCACTGAAATTTTAGAATGCATATAAGGAGTCCAAAATCCAAACCTAAACTCCTAAAACAAAAGGCATTTGATAGTTGGGTTTGGATTCAGAGATTTTAGTCAATTTTATTTAAGCAATATTCTTCCCTCAAATGTTTCCTGCTTCTAGAATTTGAATGTCTTTTATACCCTTGGGCTCAATTGCTGGGTCTGTTCTCACACCAATTATTAAACAAACAAACAAACAAACAAAAAACACTTAAAATTATTCAAGTGCTAAGTTGTTAGATTTATGGATTCAATAAAATAAAAAAAAATCAGTGCCTCTTCAATTTTTCAGGGGTTGTGCTGATTTATATGGGCTTTGCTGGCACAAAAATTAGATTAAAATTTTTTTATTGAATCTTGTCTGAAATGCTTAAACTTGAAGGGAGACTTCAAGAGAGAAAATTCATTCTCCTAATTTTCTCATTGAATTTGGCTTTGGAAAAATAAAATATGTAAGCACTGACGAGGCTTTACTGGTTTATCCCTGAGATCCCCAGTCAACCCAGCCCATCAGGGGAAGAGATTTCTTATCTTGTTTATAATCTCACTAGAATTAAGTGTTCTACTCGGCATTTCAAGGTGTTGCAGCCTGATTACCATCTATGAAAACAGGGGTTTGAATTTCTCAGGATCCCAGCAGTTGAGCTGAACTCTTTCTGACTTACTCATCAATGAAAGAATTACTGGGAGGCTTCTTTAGTGAATTTGGAAGAACTTGCTTGTCAGAGCTCAAAATTCAAATTTCTGGGTTGCAGCTTCCTGCAGCTCTAATCATAGCCTTTCTCTGCTTGGTCATGCTTTTCTTCATTTGAGCTCAGTTTGATCTCCAGATGTCCAGTAGGGCTCCATGCACCTGGATGAACACTGAATCAGAAGGACAATTAAATAGCTGAGAACAATGAACTCAAGGAACTCTGTCTTTCTTCTTTAAATTCAGGAATTCTTCTCAATTTTACTTTGAGGATGATCAAAACTCTTTGGCTTCGCCCTCCAGTTGCAGGCTCCCAGCAAGTGTGGAATTGGTTTCATTACCTTGTGAAATTGCTGGTGACATGACTCAAGCAGGGATGGCTATTGCTCCCTGTGATTTTCCTGCCATGCAGGTGGTTGGTTATATACATAAAAACATTTTTTTTTGAAAAACAGCAAGTTATTTTCAGATATGTCCTGAAATAATATCACCTCTGTTGAGTTGCCTAAGGTAATAGAACACCAAAGGCTGAGGGGTAGGGAGATCGATCTTGCATCAGCGGTAGTGGAAAGGTGCTAAAATGACAATGCATGTGTTAGAAGAGCTGTGTATAAAATGCAATGCTGTAATTGCTTATGGCTAAAACAATTAAGAAACATTGGAACAACATGATTACCTAGGTGGATGAATTGGTAGACTGGAGTAGTTCTATTAGTGTGACTTTGAGTACTATTTTAATAGGAAGAAAATGTTTACCATGAAATGATTAAGCAGGAATTTTGATACCTGTTCTTTGCTTTTTCTGTGGTATTCCACTCCTCCGTTTCCTCCAGGAAGTAACAACTCTGTGTTTCAATTCTCTCATCCAGAAGAGTCAAGACTGGGTTTTCTTTTTTTTTTTGGGGGGGGGGGCGGATTTATTTTTGACAAGTAAATTGTATATCACACTTTTGCGGTATAGGTGTTGAATGGATTTTGAATATTAAAACATTGCCAGAGCGTTTGTGTATCCATATTACCGAGTTAGAAATATTTTAAAATAAAGTAAAAATAAATATCCATTCCTGTCTGTCAAATGCGTCGATTTTTCACCCTGGCACAAGTTGAATGCCTCGCTTTTTAATTTCTGAACTTGTTAATTTAGTAAACACACACTAACCTCACTGTCTCTATAAATTTAATCAATCAACAAACTGCTCCTCTTGGTTGTGTTTCCTTGCATTTCCCAGTGTGGCACCCACCTTGGGGATGCTGGCTTCTGGAGGTGACAGCAAGCGCTTTAGATCCTGTTTTGCTAAGATTTCTCTCTCCAACCAGCCTGGAAGCCTTGGCAGCCACCCCCATTTCTATGTGTGGGGTTGGGAGGCAGCAGATTATGCCATTACGAGTCAGACAGGAGCTTCTTGACTGGCACGGTACCGGAGGAGGTCTTCCGAAGAGCAATGAGGGAGTGATCCTGCCTGCCACCCGCAGCCTGTCTGCGGCCCTGGACTTGCTGTTTTTCAAAGCTGATCTTTCTCAGTTCGTTTTCATACTGAGATTTTATTACCATGTAAAAATACAAATATCAGAAGAAGCATGGATTTCCTCTGAGAGGAGGTTACTGAGTTAATCTCATGAGATATCACAACTATTATACACTTATTGTTTTAGCTGTTATCAATTGGAGATTTCATATTAATCACAGAGGATATGATTTGGCTGGAGAATCAATTGGTGCCACTGTCAGTTTTTCCTGTGTATGGTTCTATCATGTTTTTAATTTGATGGTAGGAGAATGTCTTCAGACTCTGACTCAGAATAAGATATAGGGAAAGGTGACATGATCTACAGTCTTAATTTAAGAACCTGTTTCCAATGATCAATGTCTGCATCAAAGGTGTAGTAGTTTTTATGCTTTCGCTTTAAATATAGATCAAGCAGCACTTGTAACTCTTATCTTCTCCATTAAACATTTAATTTATTATGCTTTTTATTTAAAGCTTGAGACAGGGGACCTATTAGTTTACAAAAGAAAATGGATATATTTTTTTGACTGAGTTTGAATGCTGTTACAGGGGGCAGCAAATTAGAGCTGAAATTTGGATATTTCAGTGGATTTTAGGTAAATGTGGTCATTTAAATAATCGTTGGATCAGATTTCCAAAGAACATCTTACCTGTAATGAGGTAAGTGAGTTTTAGCCCTCAGTGGAAGTTTCAAAGGTACTGTTACAGGCATTAGGGTTTTGGGTTCCCTAAGACAGAAACTGAGAGGAAAACCCAGAATAAATTTCTGACAGATTTAACTAAGCTTATGTCTGAGCACAAGAGAGGCAGCACCCAGGAAAGGAAGGTCCGCGTGGCTGCTTTTATAAGCTGGAGACAAGCGAGTTTGCGGAAAGGGGGCGCTTTTTGAAAGTGGCAGGCTTTCTTTACTGGTTATGTTGCCTGGTAGCCATGTTCGCACACGCACTGTGGGGCAAGGTGGCGGACTGCTCGTTGTGGGAACCCGAGGAAGGTCAGTTAGCAGTTCAGCCTTGATCAACTGTGTGTGTGGAGCAGTGGTTTTGATATCTGTATGGAAGTAAATGGTTGGAAGGCAGATGAAATCAGCTACTTCTGCATTTTTGTGTAAGGGGTGATGAGGTGGTGACCTTTTTTTTGTGGTAAACTTATCCTGCGTTCCTCCTGGCCATCCTGCATTCCTTCCACCCGGACTCAAGTCCTTCTGCTGACTCAGTATGCTGGTGTTTGGAGATAGGTTAAGAGCCAGCGTAGAGACTAAGACAAATGTTTTGTGTTCATTTTCTGCTTATGAATTTAGACAAGGTTGCCACACGCCATACAAATGGTCCTCAAAAAGGGAAAGAAAGATACATATGACTTTAATTCCTCAATTGGTATTAAACCCTTTCTATACCCCACACACTGCGAAGAGAACATGCTCCAGCTCATTTTGGTTACTGCCCAATGCCATCTAACATTATCTGCCCCCCCCCACTCCCCCAACTGCTGTTCTACAACCACCAGGTCCCATATCCTGGAAAATATCTCTTGGATTAGTTTGGTTTTCCTTATTTTGACCCTTTGGGAGATTTTGTTTGCACTAGTCTCCTCAGTCTTCCTGCGGTCCTTTCTAGCTCACCATCCCTGGACCAGATTGTCACCTGCATGAATGCTGCTCTGTTAATGGGTGTGCCTATTCCTTTTTGGAGGGGATTGCTCATTTCTGGTGGGGAGCTGTGCTGCCCCAGAA
>NW_017731477.1:2148105-2170733 GCF_001890085.2 Hipposideros armiger | reverse complement strand
CCCCCCGCCACCCTGAACTAATAGCGGATTCCCTCTAGTCCTCTATATTTGTTAAACAAATTGAGCCATTTTCTGAAACAAGTACTTTACATTTGTTGAATGAGAATTTTAGTGTAACTAACCTGTCTAAATGGAATGCAATAGAGATGAAGACTTACTTCTTCATGGCATTTGTTATGGGAAGAAGGGAGATGTTTTTCCTGGTGCAACTTGAATCTTTGCCTTGGAATGCCCTGAGTAAAAGTGGCCACTAAGCAGAAAATAATTCACTTGAAGATTTATTCCGTATCCCTAATTTCCATGATCATTTGGTTGGCAGTGCTCAGAGCAGTATGAACTCTCTAAACAGCTAAAATGAACACTTCTTTTTTTCTCTTTAGCAGCAAATAGTTTTTGTTAGGATTCCTGGAAATTCCTACAGTCTTTGGTTAGATTAAAAAGCAAGATTACAATCAAGGCATTTTCAAATTTTCACTCTGATCTATGAACATTGAAGAGCATTTGAAATCTGATGATATCTCAATTATTTGTATCTGATGACTTGACATCAGAAGAAAAAGTGGAAAATATTGAGAATAATTTTCACTCTCTAATAAGTTAAAGTATTGTGTGTTGGGGAAATATAATTAAAAACAAAATCTTCTTTCAACCCAGAAAACTTCTCCACAAAAGCAATGTTGTTGAATAATGCTTATTGTTGAATAAGCATTAAATCACAATGTGATGCACATCACAGGCTACCCGATAAGAGATTGAAAAGACAGAAAGAAGTCTCATCCCCTCATATAGCCAACCACATACAACCCATTACGAGTATTTTTCAAAATAAAAAAATAACTATTCAAGTAAAGGACTCCAATACAACCATTTGTCAGCATAATTCCTAACTTTAGCTGTAATTGGACTGATCATATGTGTTGGCTATTTGGCTTTATCTAGAGGAAAAACAAACTTCTCATCTCATTATATAGGAGGTAGTTTTGCAACTTGGAGCAAGGAATCCACTGAAGTTGGGCTCCTACCCTCCCTCAGAAACTAGAAGACAGGGGTGCTAGCTCCCTTGATGTCTGCAGTTCAAAGAAATGGTTCCCAGGTCCTTCAGAAAGACATTCCTAGGTCAAAAGGCCAGCTGATAAAAGGTCTGTCTAGTCTTTAAAGGGATTACATACATTTCAAAGAGATGGGAAAGTACTTACAATGATTAGTTTTTTGAAACCGTCTAGAAAAGGGAGGTGAGGGAAATCTTTTGTCCCAGTTCCAACAGAGATAATTAAATTATACCTCTTATTATTTGTATTTGTTTTTACATGTGCATCTCTACAGAAAAATCATTATCTGGTTTCACAATTGCTAATACAATCTGGTGTGCAAATATTTATCACTAGGTGTTGAGACCATGTGCAATATTCATTACTTTAATTGTGATGAATGTATCCTATGAGTTGAGTTGCCTGGAAATTTCCTTCTGTAGCATTGTCTTCCCCTGAAGGCATTAAGGGAATGGAGTTGCTTGGGAGACCATGGATCTGGTTTATGTAATTTTGTAGGTACCATGACCCTTAGGCATAATTCAGTGGCATGCCCAACTTTTGATCTTCAGTAATTTATGTAGCTAGTTTCTCCTTTGGCCTTCCTCTCAATACAGTCACTATTGATGCAGACGTTCTTACTACACCCAGAAAACTCTTCTTACTCCTCTCTACAACAGTGGCTCTCAACACTGGCTATACATTACATTCACCAATGGACCTTTTATAAAATAACAATGCCAAGGCCCTATCTTCAGAGTCCCATTCAGTTAATTTGTGGGGACCCAGCATCAATATTTTAAAAGATCTCTGTTGTGCAGTTGGAGTTTAGAATCACTGATGCAGATCACATGATTGATCCAATAAGGCACTCACTGACAATAATAATTACCCTCTGTCTGCAACCTTGTCCCATGCTCATCTATTAAAAGTGGTGCAGACTTCCACTCTACTGGTGCAGACTTCCACTCTACCCTTTATAAAATGGAGGGACACTTTTTAGAGGAGACCACATTATCACTAGCACCATCACTGCCACCACCAATGACTATAAGCCACACATTTGAATTCTTGATACCTTGCACAGAGCCTGGCATGTATTAGCATATGATAAATCTTTAGTGAATAAATGACAAATACCTAGTTATTGAGCAGTATGTGAGAATCAAAGAGGCAAAACAGGCAGTTCTTGCTTATAAAGAAAATCTCTTCTGAAATTCCAATTCCAACTTTGGGACATAGGATCATAGTAAAACACAAGCACATTATTATTTACTATTGAGAATAATTAAGGTGTGAACATATTGGGTTGTCGGAAAAGTCATGACATATTTTTTCTGTTTTTTGTTGCAAAAACGTGTCATGACTTTTCCAAGAACCCAATAGTATGCTTTTAGGCTTTAAAAAATGGGGGGAAACTCAAAGTCAGAGAAATCTGAATGATAATTAACTGCTGGATTTTAAAATGTTTTACTTATGAGATATTAATAACATCTTATTTGCCAGAGCCTATTCATCTCTCCAATAAGAGCGGAAAAAAATATCTGGATACTCTGCAGAATTATCACTATTTCTTGACTTGGATGGGAGGGTCATAAAGAGGAAAATACATAAAGGAGAAAAAATAGGGATAGAGAATGTTTTTAGGATTGAGAAGGAGAAAGGAAAAGTAAATACGGGGGGACAGAGGAAATTGGGTGGTCTTTTCCCCCTCAAGACAAAGAAAGTTAGAATAGGGATTGTTTCTTTACACACAAGTGTGATCCTTTGTTGGCCTAAAAGACATCTAATAATAATTTTGGAGCTTCCTATCTTCTTTGACATACATCTTGTGCTGCTGGTAAATGTGCTTTGTGTCTTTTCTTCCTCCTGTAGCTGTACACTATCTGCAAACAGCGATCTTTTTACTTTGTAGGACAGGCGTTTAACCAGGAGTTTACCTAAGGGTGATCCAGAGAATTCGAGTCCCCAAATGTTCCACATTCAAAGGAGAGCTTTTGGTCAGGTCAGTCTGAAATGCTGGGTACTACCATCTTTCCCCCAAAATAAGAGCAGGTCTTATATAAATTTTTGCTCCAAAAGATGCATCTTATTCATTTATTCATTTACAAAAAACTATATTTATTCAAATACAGTCATGTCTGGCTGATGATCTTAACTGGGGCTTATTTTGGGGTAGGGTTTATATTACAAGCACCTGAAAATCATGTTAGACTTATTTTCCAGTTAGGTCTTATTTTCAAGGAAACACAGTATAGCCTCATGTACATTAGCATATTAAAGCCCCTGAGAAACCTGAAATAAGGAAATCTGCTGAACTTTAACCTACCATTTTCCAAATTCATGAAAGCAAGGAACCATTTACATGAACTCACTAGTTAACTAACAGCCTGTGAAGCTAGAGATCTGTATTATATATACACTTTGGGGAATACTGTGTTAACCCACTTTACCTGCATTGCATTTTCATCTGTTACCTTAGTCATATTATTGTGGGTCTTTATTAATTTGTATTACCAAAGACCTAAGAAAGAGGTGAAAGAATTTGAATTTAGGAAAAAGGGGAAGATGAAGTAATAGAGGGCAGAGAGAGATCTAGAACCAAGATAGTGTCAGTGCAGAAACCCAACCAAAGTACATTACATCTGCTCAAGGACTTTCCACATGCATCGTCTAATTTAGGGAGGAGGGAAGAGAGAATGAGGAATAGGCTGTCTGGATCACCGTGAGTTGGTGATTTCAAAATTCCTACTCTGCTTACAACTAGATGCAATCTAGTCTTTAGACACACAACTTATTCAAAAGAATTGGGATGAATGTGAGCTGAGCTTGAGATAAATATTTTTCAAGGAGAGTTAGTAAAGAGTTAGTCAAGTTCTTTATGATTTAAAAAAAATTGTTTGATTCCTCTCCAGAACATGGTTATGACCCATATTTCATTTAAAAAAATAATCCTGTTTCAGTAATATTGTTGCTCTACCTCCCAGCTAACTTGTTACCTAACTAAAAATTTTATCAAAACCAAAACCCAACTAACTAGATTCCTCTAGCTATAACTAGAGAGCCTTTCTTCATATTCCACATTTAGGAAAATAAATATCAACAAAAGGAACTGATGGGAAGTGTATATGAGGTATGCAATAATTCCAGCATCATGAATTTGATTTCCAAAGTGCTTTCACATTGAGTATCTAAATTGGTACAGGCTGGGCAATTGTAATTATCTTAGTTACCAGATGAAGGAAGTTAAATGATTTGCCCAAGATCACACTGCTAGGAGAGTGTGAAATTTAACTGAACTTTAACTTTGTTTATCTGACTCCAAATTCTATCTTCATTTCAATACATGGACAGCTTACCTTACTAGTCCTTTGACTTATACAAATACATTCATATTTAAAATTCACAGAAAAATTATCATTTAACAGCTGATTTTTGAGAGCTTATTATGTTGCAGGCCCCATTTTTAAGTCTTTACATAAAACTGTTTTATTTCATCTTTACAGTATTTCTGTGGAGAAAACACTGTTGTTACCCTCATTGTGCTCACAAGGAACCAAAACTTGGAAAATTTGGTAGGTCTGCAACTGAGACTCAGGTCTGTTTGACACTGGAGCCCATACTCATGGCTGTAATTCCATTTGTATTAGTTTTCTACTGCTCCTATGACAAATTACCACAAACTCCGTGACTTAAAAGAACACAAATTTTTATCTTACCGTTCTAGAGGTCAGAAATCCAATGGGAACATCATGGTTAAAATTAAGGTGTCAGGAGTGTGTTGTTTCTCCTGGAGGCTCCAGGAGAGAACCCACTTCTTCCCTTTTCCAGCTCTTGGTCTGGCCACATTCCTTGACTGCTGCCCCCGCCCATCCTCTACACCTGCAACATTCATACCTGTGCTGCTCTTTATTGGGTCTCCCCAACTACCTCTATTAAGGATACTTGTGATTACATTGAGCACACCTGCGTAATCCAGATGCGTCTCCTCAGTTTAAAGGTCTGCTGGTTCACAATGTTAATTCCATCTGCAGCTGTAATTTTCCTTCTCTCTATAGTTTAATATATCACAGGTTACAGGGAGTCGAACTTGGTTGACTTTGGGGAATATTACTCTGCCTAAGACATTGTTCTTTCTCTTTTCACAGAAAGGAAGATGAAGTGAGGTTTAGGATGCAGTACCACATTTACTTTAGGTAGAAAATGTTACCAGACTATCATAGAAATACTTCCAAAAATAAATAGGTAAACAAAAATAACTTGGTTAACAATGAAAAACCAGAAAATCTGACTTGAATAAAACAACTGGATTTGCATATTACTGTGCACTTTATAGTGTTTTAATACATATCTGATCCTCATAGATTACCTATGAGGTAACTGGGTAATACTTGACACTTAATTAACCCTACTTCCACCCTACTTTTCTTGTATCTTTTTCTTTTTATCCCCCCTTGTTTCACAAACGTTTTTCCTAAAAGAAATTGTACTGTGTAGGCTCAGTAAAACTTATAATTTTAACCTAAAATAAATGCATTAACATTTCCCATAGCTTTCTGTTATCTTTTAGTTTTCAAAGAATTCTGACTGTGGGACGATTCTGAGTCTCATTTGCAGAGGGGAGGTCCTTGAGCAGGGTTATCTCATCCATAGAGGAAAATGAGAAGAACGTAGATATTGTTGGGAGAAATTAGAATGAAATTGATAAAAAGTAGTGTGTTTTTATGAGTTCAGCTTTTTAAGCTTTGGCATATAAGTGAGATCATAGAGTACTTGTATGTCTCTGTTTGACTAAGTTCACTTAGCATAATGCCCTCATGGTCCATTCATGTTGTTGTAAATGGCAGAATGTCCTTTTTTCATCAAATGGCTGAATAATATTCTAGTGTATGTGTGTGTGTGTGTGTGTGTGTGTGTGTGTGTGTGTGTGAGATCTTATTTATCCATTCATCCATTGATGGATGCTTAGGATGTTTCCGTATCTTGGCTATTGTGACTAATACTATAATGAACGTGGGAGGGCAGCTATCTCTTCATTATCCTGATTTCATTTCCTTTGGATATATACCCAGAAGTGGGATTGCTGAGAAAAAATTATTCTAAGTGGAGAAGGGGGAGAAAACTGAAGAAAAAATAGAAAATGAGATCAGAGAGGTGATGGGGATCAGACCATAGTCTAATATTTGAGGAATTTAGTTTTTATTCTGAGTGAGATGAGGACCCACTGAGTTTTTGATACAGAGAAGTGAGATTTGACTTGAATTTGAAAGGATCACTTTGGCTGCTGGGGGTGGGGGAGGGAATAAGGAGAGGAAAGAGAAATCAGTTAGGAGACTATAAAAATCATGAGAAATGATGGTAGCAGCAGAGGTGGAGAAGAAGCAAAGTTGAAGGTAAATTTTTGAAGATTGCTAATAACGGGGAAATGTGGTGTGTGGCAAAGGGAGGAGTCAAAAAGAAGACCAATGATTTTAACCTGAGCAACTGAAAGAATGAAGTTGATATTTACCTAGATGAATGAATCCAGGGAAAGAGTAGGTTTGGAGGAGGAAATGAGGATTGTGACTTTGGACATGTTAAGATGCAGCTGGTAGGGGGGAAATAGAGGAATGAAAATTGATTGTTGGATTTCACAATATAGAGAGGTCTATGATGACTTTGACAAAAATTTTTACAGCGACATAGTGAAGATGAAATTAATTGGAGTGAGTTCAAGAGTGATGGGGCAAAGGAAATAGAAATAGCAAGTATAGACACACTTTAAGAATGGTATCTAGATTTCAGTCAAGATGGCAGAGTATGTAAAGGCTGTGCTTGCCTCCTCTCCTGACCACATCAAAATTAACAACTAAACTACGAAACAACCATCATTGAGAGTCACCTGAAGTCTACTGAACAGAAGTCCTACAACTAAGGACATACAGAAGAATCTACTTTTAGACTGATAGAAGGGGCGGAGACATGGGATGGGCTGGTCCCAAGCCTGCATGTGGCAGTTAAAAATCAGGAGAGCTATCTTGGCTGCAGAGGTTCCCCTGAGGAGTGAGAGGTCCCAGCCCTACACCAGGCTCCCTAGCCCAAGGTTCCAATGCCAGGAAGAAAGGTCCCCACAACTTCTGATTGTGAAAACCAGCAGAGATTGTGTCTGAGTGAGGCAGAACATGGCTGGACTCTCAGTCATTCTTCTTAAAGGGCCCGCACACAGTCTTACTCACTGATGGACTCAGTTTCCCTGAGCTCCAGTGCTGGTGTAGCAGCTCGAAAAGTACCAGGGACATACAGAGAGGAACTGAACTGTCTGGCTGCAGGATAAGGGCTGTAGGGGCATCTTTGTCTCAGGCAGAAGTGCTGGAAGAATGCTTTATTTATTTATTGAGCCCTCCCTCCATCCACTGGGAAAACACAGGCAAAACACACATCTGAATTTCCATCAACCTGGCTAATATTGCCCCACTGTGGCGATTTCCTGAGACCCTGCCCCACCCAACTTGCTGGTTCACCCAAGCCACTTCCAGTGGCTTTTCCATATAAATGGCCTGCCTAGGCTCATGCTACAGACTTTCCTAAAATCTTTCAAAAGCTCACAAAACCCAAATGAGTAGCATCTGACCTTGGTGTGTCCCATACCTCTTGCTGAGCATCTCCAATCCCAGCACTAGCAACAGCCAGCCTTGGTTCCTGGTTTGGCCTCTTAAGGCACTTCCAAGCCCAGCACACAGGTGGCTGCCACCTGCAGATTTCATTGTGGCTCATGCCAGGTGGTCCTGGGCAGGGCACAGACAGTGGCCTACATTGGCTTCTTGCAATAAAGCCCTCCAAAGAAGCCTCAGAGCCAACACACCTGGTGGCCAGCTTCAGACCACACCAGAGCACCACAAAAGCATCTCCACACACCAAAAGGGAAGACTGGGCAGGCACCAGAGCCCCACTAAAACTAATCCTGCTCTGTAGGGTCAGCCCTTGCACAACAGCTTCTCCACTGTAGCAATGGCCAGACCTCATGAGCAATCAGCCCAAGGGTCAATCCCTGTCATTGCAGTGCAAACAATAACCAAGGCTAAAACACAACAGAAGGGCACACACAACCCACAAAAGTGATATACCTGGAGCACCTGGCTCAGGTGACCAGGGAGACTGCCTCACTGGGTCCAACAGGACACCAACTAAATAAGGTCACTCTACTAAGACTGGGAGGCATAATACCTCTACCTAACAAATAGAAACAAACAGAGGAAGGTGGCCAAAATGGGGAGACAAAGAAACATGTCCTAAATGAAAGATCAGAACAAAGCTCCAGAAAAAGAGCTAAACAAAATAGAGACAAGCACTCTACCAGATGAGGCTTATAACGACACTCAGTGATCTCAGTGAGCACTTCAACAGAGAGATAGGAAACGTAAAAATAAAAATAGAAAACATAAAAAAGAACCAGTCATAAATAAAGAATAATTGAAATGAAGAATACATTAGAGGGGATAAACAGTGTATTAGAATAAGCAGAGGACTGAATCAGTGATTTGGAAGGCAAGGTAGCAGAAAACTCCCAATTAGAACAGGAAAAAAAAAAAGAAAAAAAATTAGAAAAAAAAAAGAGGATAGTTTAAGGGTTCCTCTGGAACAACATCAAGGGTACCAACATTAGCATCATAGGGGTACCAGAAGGAGAAGAGCGAGAGCAAGCAATTGAAAACCTATCTGAAGAAATTATGACAAAAATCTTTCCTAACCTGGCAAAGGAAATAGATATACAAGCTCAGGAAGCACACAGACTCCCAAACAAGATAAACCCAAAGAGGCCCACACCAAGACACATCATAATTAAAATGCTGAAGGTTAAAGACAAAGAGAGAATCTTAAAAGCAGCAAGAGAAAGGCAGTTAGTTACCTACACGGGAACTCCCCTAAGACTGTGAGCTGATTTCTCAACAGAAACTTTGAAGGTCAGAAGAGATTGTCACAAAATATTTAAAGTTATGAAAAGCAAGGACCTAGAAACAAGATTATTCTACCCAGAAATGTTATCACTTAGACTCAAAGGAGAGATAGAGAGCTTTCCAGACAAGAGAAACATCAACACCAAACCAGTATTACAAGAAATGTTAGTGGGACCTCTTGAAGAAGAAGGAAAAGAAGAAAGAAGAACAAGAAGAAGGAGAAGGAGAAGGAGAAGGAGAAGGAGAAGGAGAAGAAGAAGAAGAAGAAGAAGAAGAAGAAGAAGAAGAAGAAGAAGAAGAAGAAGAAGAAAATAAAAAAATATGAATAATAAAATGGCAATAACTGCATATCTACCAACAACTACTTTAAATGTAAGTAGATTAAATGCTCCAATCAAAAATAGGATGGCTGAATGGATAAGAAAATAAAACCCTTACATATGCTGCATACCAGAGACTCACTTCAGTTCAAGAGACACACACAGACTGAAAATAAAGGGATAGAGAAAGGTATTTCATGAAAATGAAAACAAAGAATCAAACAAAAGCTGGGGTAACAATATTATACCAGACAAAACAGACTTTAAAACAAAGGTTATAACAAGAGACAAAGAAGGACCCAGTTATCCCACTTCTGGGTATTTATCCAAAGAAACCCAAAACACTACTTTGAAGGGACATATGCATCCATATGTTCATCACAGCATTGTTTACAATGGGCAAGATATAAAGACAGCCTGGGTGCTCATCAATTTATGAATGGATAAAGAAAAAGTGGCACATATACACAGCAGAACATAACTCTGCAATGAAAACGAATGAAATTTTGCCATCTGCAAGAACATGGGTAGACATATATGGTATTATGCTGAGTTGAGTAACTCAGACAGAGAAAGACAAACGCCATATGAGTTCACTTATATATGGAATCTAAAGAACAAAATAAACAAACAAAACAGAAAGAAATACATAGATACAGAAAACATTTTGATGGTTGCCAAATGGGAGGAGGGTTGGGGGGGGGTGAAAAAGGGGCAGGGATTAAGAAGTATAGTAGGGGCCGGCCAGGTGGCTCTGTTGGTTAAGAGCGTGAGCTCTGAGCAACAGAATCACCAGTTTGATTCCCACATGGGCCAGTGAGCTGCGCCTGAGCTGATCTACTGCTGAGCTGCCAACAGGTGGCAGGAGGCTTAGCTGGTGAGAGCTCATGCTCCTAACAACAAGGTTGCCAGTTAGACTCCCACATGGGATGGTGGGTTATGCCTATACACAACTAAGATTGAACATGGCACCTTGAGCTCAGCGGCCACGAGCTGCTGATGGGCGGCCGGATGGCGACTAGACTTGGAGCTGAGCTAGCTGAGTCCTCCACAACTAAGATTGAAGGAAGACAACTTGGGTGTTCCCCTTCCCCCAATTCCCCAACACTGTTCCCCTTCCCCAATTTCCTAATAAAAAAATCTCAAAAAAAAAAGTACAGTAGTAGAGGGGAACATGTGTCAAAAAAACAAAGGTTTTTGTTTAAAATGGAAGAAATTGCAACATATTTGTAGGCTGATAGGAAAGAACTAATTGGAGAAACTGATGCCCCAGGAGACAAGACAATTACTGTAGGAATATTCTTGAGTAGGGGATGCAGCTCAGGGAAGCATTGGCCTTACATAGAACCGTTGAAAATGACAAGAAGGAAGGCAGAGGATGTGGCCCAGATACAGGTTGATTGGTAATCGTAGTGGGGACATGTTCGAACTTCTAATGTCAGTGAAATAAAATGCAAGGTCATCGGGTGAGAGTGAAAAGAGGGGAAATGGGAAGAGTTTGAGGACAGGGAAGAAGGTATTGTCTAAGAGAGTAAGAAAGTGAGTCCACTAGGAAAATGTGGTGGGATTTCTGGTTGTGAATTTCAGCATGGTTCTGTGTTTTTCTCCAGCTCCCCAGGTATAGGAGATTGAAAAACCAATCATAATAATTGGAGCTTTAATATTTTAAAGTTTGTAAAAAATACTGTCTGTTTCTGGGTCATAAAAAAGATTTATCAGTGAAGCCTTTTATGTGGTCCACACTGTGGAAACATTTACATTTTCTAAAGTAGGAGAAACCCTGACCCCAAACCTGCTGACTTAAAAGTGGAGTTTCAGACTTCCATAATAAGGTTGGTGAGGAAATGTTTTAGGAGAGTGGATATGATTGCTGTTCCTCAAATAACAGCATGTTGTTATCAACCGATGCATGAATTTCAACCTTGATAAAGAAGCAGTTGTAATTTCAGATATTTATTTCTGACAGGCTATTCATTAATATCAGGGTAAACATGCCACTTAACTGCACTGGAACAAGAAAAAAATAGGAACAAAGAAAAGTTTAAGGGGGTGGAATGGTTGTAAATCCTCTTTGTTACTATTCTGTGGTTGTCATTTAAAGTTGTGATTCATTTCCAGGGTTTTTCACCAGATTAAGTGATCAGCGTCACCAAGATTCCCAATAGTCCTTTGGCCCATCATTAGGGTGCTAAACTTAAATGCCTTTGGAAAATGAGAGCATAGCAGTGTCCTCATAACACAAGATTCTAACTCTAGTCACCTCTTCCATTTAATAAAGACAAGGAAGATGTCTTTCTCTTAAGTGGCAGAGCTAACCTTATGATCTGTCATAGCTCTGCTAAAGCAAGAAAATTCTGACAAAAAAGTCTTCTAACACATTTTTCTAAACTCCTAGAGAAACATTATATAAAGAACCAAGAGAGCCTGATGTAAAATGAATACAGCTTACTGTTCTGTCTTTTTTCTTAATTGGAAATGCTGTTTTATATGAAGTTCTGTTTTATTGTCATGTACTTCAAAGAAGACCAGAATAGTTTGATTAAACAAGAAAATTCTTCATTGGTGTTTTAACATTGTTGTGTTATTTCAGAGCTCATGGTGTGGAAGTAGAGGTCCAAAGAGAGGTTTAGGGGATTTATAGTGCTTTTTGATCTAGCTGAAAATGGGAATCTTGAATTTTGATTGGACTATTACCAAACAGAAACACAAAGATAAACAGCAGAAAATATAATGCAATGCAAAGGTACCATTTACTTCTATATTATATTTGCAATTTATTGGTTTCTCATCACTAAGAGTCATTATCTAGTTTGTTATTTATTCATCCATTTTCCCTATTAAGCAAACATTTATTAAGTATCTACATAGAACTAAACTTTATGCTAGAGGCTGACAATACAGAGATTACTCAATATGGTCTTTGACCTCATGTAGCACAAAATCTAATCTTCCACCTACCCAACAGTACTGGGTTGAATTGTGTTCCCCAAAAATTTATGATCACCTCAGTGTGGTTTACCAAACCTCAGAGTGTGACCTTATTTGAAAATGGGGTCTTCGCAAATGTAATGAAGCCAAGATGAGGTCACACTGCAGTAGGGTAGGCCCTAATCCAATGACTAGTGTTCTTATAAAAAGAGGGAAATTTGGATATAAATGCACATAGAGTGAAGGCAGCCATGTGAAGGCAGGCATTAGATTGTGGTTATGCAGACATAAACCAAGAACACCAAGGACTGCGGGCAACGATCAGAAGCTAGGAGGAAACGAGACAAGATTCTCCTCTAGAGACTCCTCTAGAGAGCATGGCAATCTCACACACTGCTAGCCTCCTGAACTCTTAAACAGTACATTTCTGTTGTTTTAAGCTACCAAGTTTGAATAATTTGTTAATGTCAGTCCTTGCAAACTAATACAGATATTTACCCTTTTTGATATATCTACACTAACCACCAAATAATTATCTTCTTCTCTCACTTTTTCTTTGTAAAATCATTCCATTCAAATAGGAAACATTTTCAAACAAGTGATTTGTTTGATTTGAAATGCTCTATGTAGATCCATTTTCTTTTTTCACTCATCAAGTGCTTTTGTCTTCATTCCAGGTCCATGTTTTCTTTGTAAGGGGCATCTATGAGACAGTTTGCTTTCACAGTGAAAGAATTTGTAGTGTAAATAAAGGCTAGTAGTAGAGGACTTACTAGAAAGTTTTTTGTTGTTGTTGTTCTTTTTTTTTTTTTAATCAAACTGCAGGTGAATAGTTTATATGTAATTATTCCCTGAATTTCAAATACTTGTTGTGAGAAATAAACATGGAAGGAAAATGATGTCAGGGCTTCTTAAAGTTACATGAAATTTCTACTTGGCCACATCTTAATACACAGAAGCTATCTAAGCCACATTTCCTTTATTTGCACTAAAATGATGGCGTTTCAATCAGTAGATCCAATGGCAAAGAGCAAGCTGTGGCAGTGCAGCTGCCAATGTCAAGTATAGTAAGTACTTGGGAATACATTGGCAGGGACAAGTTTTGTGCAAATGTTGTTTCATGAAAAGCAAATTCTCATGGTAATTGTTGGTGACCATGGAGATCATGTTCTAAATTAACATTGTACTGTTATTGATTTGGAGGTAGGAAATGCATTTATTCTGAAATCTCATTACCTAGCAACCACTGAGGTAGAGATAGTCCCTCTCATGGAACTACAGAGGTCAAATTACATGTACTGTTTTGTGTAGTTTTTTTCTTGTATTCAAAAATAAGTCTGCATAGAATAGAATATTCATAGCCACTATTTTCAAGTCTGTTCAAACTAGGCTCTTTCATAAAGGATAGGATACAGCATAAAAAGACCTGTTAAGGTGCTTGGACAATAGAAAAAAATACAAATTACTTGCATAGGTTAGGTAACTTTTATTTTTATTTCAGGGGCAAGCCTTCTTTCTTCCTTCCCTCCCTCCCTATGTTTTCCCTCTTTCTCTCACTTGCTTCATTTGTCTTAGGACTAACCATGTATAAAATCTTAGAACATATATGCACAGAACTATCCAACCAATGCAACCTATTCTCATGGGTATTTCTTCTAAAATATTTTTTCTGAACTATTTTCCTAAGGTAGTGATGCTCAAGATTAATCAGAAAAATCTCAAGTGCTCAATAGCCACATGTTGCTATTAGCTTTCCTACTGAACAGTGCAAATCTAGAGGATAAAAAACAAGTGTACAGACAAGTAACTTGTAGTTGAATAACTATATTTTTGTCCTACAAATGCATGGAAGCTAATAACTCTCAAAATTTACTTTTTAAGGTACATATTACAACATGTAGCACACTTTTGATTATAAGTAATATTTTAAGAAGATGATGTCAGTGGTTAAGAGCCCAACTGTGAAGCCCACCTACCTGTTTTCCTGTTCTGACTCTATCATTTGCTGTGTTACCTTGGGCAAGATTGTTATTCTCTGTCTTCATCTGAAAAATGAGGCCAATAATATTACCGATCACATAGGATTGCTGAGAGTTAGATAAGACAAAATTAGAGGGATAAGTGAAATGAAATCAAACAGAGCCAGGCATATAGTAAGCACTCAAGGGATTTTAGCTATTAATTCTCTCTCTCTCTCTCTCTCTCTCTCTCTCTCTCTCTCTCTCTCTCTTTATCTTTCTGTGTCTGGAAACACTTTATATGTGATCTGGATAAAAAATTCATCCAGTGGCAAGTCATGTTTATTTATGTCCATTTTGGTTGGTCTTATGGTTAAACTGAGCCACATATATCAACTTAATAAATTAAAGTTCAATCATTCAGAAGCATGAGGCTTAATGAAGAAAAACCATGAAGAAAGTATCTGTGGAACTAACCAAAGAAACAGCTGGTCAGCCAAGAGAGGTTCAATTTAGAAATCTCAAAATCACTCTCTATTTGGAGCTGAATGGACTTTCAGACATTTTCTATAGATATATTTTCTCTAATTTCTATTTCTGGTCCCAAGATGCCGGTAACCTCTGCTGGCTCTGTTGACATCTGGCAGTTCTCTGGCTGAGTAACTTAAGTCAAATTACTTTTTTTCTCTTTGTTTTAATAAATAGTCTCTTCTATTCGTCTCTCTGGGAGCCAGAGAAAGGATGGAGAGGGAAAAAAAAACCTTCCGAGGCAAAGTCTTAGATTTTTGAAAGAATCTATTTTGGACTCCTTTTAAAAAATCCCTTCATTTTGGTGAGTGTAATTTGGTGTGTATCTGGAGCCAGCCCAGGAAATTTGTGAAGATTCCCCACTTCATCAGGTCTCTCAGAGAGACAGTAATTCTCCACTTTGGCGGTGTAATAATGAGATTTATTTGCACAACTTTCATGAGTGTGTCTATAGAATGTGCTTGTGGTGGGGAAGGGTTATTCAAGTGCTATCATCTGACTTTCTGCTTTCAGTAAATGTTTGCTATTTGAGATATTTTTCTGTGTATGTGTCTCATAGAGTTTCTTTGCTTTGTGATGTGTTCTCCTCTTGGGAGGCTGGCAGTGTAAGTGGTTGACAAAAAAGCTAATAAATCTGAGGTTAATAGGGCTCTAGACAGCAAAGTACATAGAATAAGGAGTCTCACAAGCTGCAAAGTATTGTTGAAGAAGAAACTGTCAACAGAAAGTCTGATTATTGCAAAGGGCAGGATGAAGCTCAGAAAAAAATCCAGATTAGTTTTCAATTCACTGAAGCAGCAGCTCCCATCAGCATATGCCTCTCCCCTGGGATTTGAAGTTGGAGAGAAAGGAGTCAAGGAAGGGTACTACTGTATGTGGGGTTTCAGCTTAGCTTGGATTTGGAGGTAGTTCAGGTAGTGTACCTTGATGGGCAAAACACACAGTCATGGAGAGTGTTCAGACTCCATACAGAATGCAGATTAAATGTTTGTAGTAAAAGCTAGTCTGGTGTAACCTCGTGCTTTTTTTTTATTTTTAATAATTTGCCATTCATGTTGCTTTTGAAGTTCAATGGTACAGATTCACTCCCTACCTGCTGGGAAATCATGTGCATTTAAATATTAGCTGCTTGTGGCTGCATAGTGTAGGTTCGGTGGGCCTGTGACAAGGGATTCTGCTCCTGCAGATCCTTAGGCAAGAGCAGAGCTGGGTGCGGGGAAGTGACTGCTGGTATGTGAGTGTCATGGCAGCCACCACTTCGTATTTCCTCAGTGAGTTCTTCAGGTGGGAGGGGGAAATATGTGCTGTGGATGTGGAGGTGACATGCTGATGGGGAGAGGGCTGCTCTTCTCTGAGATCTGAGCACAGAACCTGTGACAGGGAGGAGAAAGATTACTTGGTGGTGTCTACCATGTAGAAAGGGTAAAAGGCTGAAACATTATACATTTGAGGAATGGAATAGGAAATGGTAGCTTAAAACATACATCTGACATAGGGACACAGTTATCAAAGGAACTAGGCTGTCTTTGATTTATAATCCAGGCACTGGTTTTCCTCAAAATCAAGTAAACCACCTCTTGCGCCATACGAGGTGTGATAAAAAACAAAACAAAACAGAACCAAAAAGAGGTGAACGTTTAAATAAAAAAATTAATTACAGTAAACTTCTGAAGCATTCTGGAAGTCCTCTTTCATGAGTGCCTTTAGTTGTGCCGTCATGGCTGCCTCAATGTCCTGAATTGATTCAAAACATTTATCTTTCATGGTCATTTTGACTTTGGGGTAGAGCCTGAAGTCACGTGGTGCCAGGTCCAGTAAATAAGGTGAATGAGGACACACCATAATGTTTTTATTTGACAGAAATTGTCGTGCTGGAAGTGATGTGTGACACAGAGTGCTGTCATCATGGAGGATGAAGTAAAGACACTCACCAAAGAGGACTTCCAGAACTACTTCAGAAAGTGGCAAGAATGATGGAATAAGTGTGTTCAAAGTGAGGGGGAGTATTTTGAGGGGGGTTAATGGCAATGTGTCTTTTACTGTAATACATTTTTTTAATTTAAACATTCACTGTATTTTTTTTTGTCACACCTTGTGCACATTTCTCTCATTGAAAAAAAAAAGGGATCTCATTTAGAAATAATATGTCAGGAATTAGGATAAACTGAGGCCCCCATATAAATTGTAAGTCTCTCAACATTTATTGAGTAGGCAATTTGTGCCAAGCTTATTTCTAAGTATAGCAAGGGTAGTTTAGACAAGTAATGGTCAAATCTTGCAGCAATCCCACCCAGCAACAACTCATGGATTCCTACTGGATGTCCAGCTTTGTATGTGGCACTAGTCCATAGGAGTGGGGGAGAGCAGAGAGAAAGAGAGCAGAAGAGAGAAGACAGAGTCCTAGGGGGCATCTGCCAAGCCCACATTCACCTTCTCTGGAGACCGACACGTAGCCTTGAGAAAGAGAGAGAGAAAGGGAGCACATCACTGAGCGAGTAAACACCCTAGCTCCTGATAGCTCTCTGTCTCCTCGTGTAGCCTGTCAGGACTTCTTGTCTTTGAATTTATTGGAATATAACTGTTTATCTTAGAATCAATTCTATGGTCTGGCTTATTCTAGTTTCAATGGATATCTGTTATTTTTTGAGGGAGGCTAGACATATTTATAATGAAAGAAAAATGAATAAGTATGAAATTTAAGTAGAAAGAACCCTTCCCATTCTAATTTCTACCTTCCTGCCTCATATGCCTGTGTTTTTCTTGATATTGATTCTTTTTCGAGATGCTCAGTGTACCCCTTCTCTTTTCTCTGCTGTCTTTCTCTTTATAACTTCATCTGATTTCCTGGCACTAATAATGATGTCAGTGTAAATGAGTTCCAATCTTTTATCTCATTTCTGCCTTCTATGCACACTCTGCTATGATAAAATTGTTCTATCCACTCTTTCCCACATGGTTAGTATATTAGTTATTACTGAACTATATAATGTTTCCCATATAAACCATATCCTTTTCTGTCTATTTCAATCTCTATATGGTCAAGTCTTACCTATTTGAGTTTGTTTAAATGCTGTATCTTTCTGATTTCCTTGCTCACCGCATTGCTCTTGTCTTCCTCCCTTTCAAACCTCCCCACCATGGGAAGTAATGTCTCTCTCCTTGAACTTCCCAGGCTACTCTAGGTACTTTACATGTGCTAACTCGTTCAGTACTAACCATAATCCTATGGTGTATATGGCCCTATAATCACCCCTGTTTCACAGGTGAGGAAATTAAGGCATAATAATCACATGACTTTCTCAAGTTCACGCTCTTAGTAAATAACAGATCCAGGATTCAAACTCAGACAGTCTGGTCCTAGGGTCCATGTTGTAACTCTTATGCTATGACGTCCAAATATCACCAATGCTTTATATCTAGTTTTTAACATGCTGATGGTGATTTCCTTTCCTACTATACACTAATCTTGAGTTTAGAGCAGCTGTTTGATTTTCTTCGGTCTCCTTTCCCTTATTGCCTAGCAGGGTGTCTTACACATTCCAGAAACTCAATAAATATTGGGTGAAGAATTGATTCTCTTATTTTGTTACTGCATCACTTTCTGTGGTTTGGTTGTCCCTAAATTTAAGCGAACAATATATTAGTTGATGGTCAATATGTTGATTTATCAAAAGCCTTCTTAAGAACAGAGTAAACCATCTCCTTCACATCTTTCATGTCACCTCTGACCTCCTCCTTGCTGAAAAAGAAAGTGGAATTGGTTTGACATGACAAATTTTGTGGCCTGCTTTAAAACAACTTAATAACCTCTAGGATTCTACAAATTGATCTTTTTCTTAATGAATTGCCCCAGAAACTTTCAGGTTTGAGAGTCAGACCAACTGCTCCATAATTCATGAGTTAGTCCTTGTGTTCTTCTTATAGTGCAGGATGAACTGATTAATTTTTTGGACATTTTGGCAAATCTGATTTGAATGACTAAGTCCCTGGCCTGTTTTAAATCCTATTTCTCAAGTCCTCTGGTAAAAATTATATTATATCTCAATCATTAGTAGCCTTTGTAATGAGAACTAAACCAAAACAGGAATTAAATATGCCTAGGTTAACCAACCATTGTTTATTTCTCTTCTTGCTACATTGAGTGTCTACCCTTTGTTTTGACTGTATTTGAAACATGTTTTTCTGGTTGCTAAATGATACATCCCTCCTGCTAAGTTGATTTTGTGTATCAGAAGTTTGTGCATTGCTTGAGGCTTTGGATTGTAGATTTTGGATTCATTTCTTTTTTGAAGGTTAAACTTTTGGGATTATTTATTACAGTAGCACACTCATGTAAGCATGACCTTTACCTTGCTCCAGAAGAAGGGTCAGTCATACAGATGACAATCTACTTAATCTTGCTCTATTATACCATGCAAGTGCCTGGAAAACATTCTGAAGCTCATGATGTCGTCAAAGGAAACTAATGTGTAATAGTTGAAGGTGTTTCCCTCTGACCTGAAAACCGTAGTTTAATAAATTTAAAGGGAGGCATTTGTTTCTTCATTCATCCACTTTTAAAATAAATATTTGTATTTTTTTGTAGGATGATCAAGATCACTTTGGTGTCAGGTGGGAGACAATTTGGAGGGCGCATAACCAGAAGTTACCTATAAATATTGACTAACATTACTCGGAATTTGATTTTCTGAAGATGTCCAAGTAAAATACTCAACTCTAGTGAAGAGAAGTTTTTTGTTGTTAATGATCAGAAACTGATAATTGTTAATGATTTATTTGCCCTATAGCAAAAGAATTAGCTATGGCATGACATTAATGCTGCCTGAGTACAGATCACTGTTATTTTCCCATTCATGTTCCATATCTGAAACTCAATCAAACCCTTGACCTATAAGCAAGTTCATGTTTATTTGTGAGCTACTTGAACAACAGGATTCAGACAAACCTGTAAGGCACATTTGGCAGGAAAATGGCTTTAAAAATGATTGTGGAGCCCAAACTTTCTCTGCTGATTAAAGCAGAATAAAATTTTGTTTAAGAGGTTATGGACTGGCTTTGGGGCTTGGGGAACTGGAGAGCTGTTGGCCATGATGTCTGCAGGCCTAACACAGAACCTCATATTCAGTGAATGGCCCAAATATTAATTGATGGAGATAGTGATGACGACAGTGATGCACTAATGCAAATGACCCCTGGAATAATTAGCTGCCTTGTCCATGTCCATGGAGGCAAATGTTTTCTCTAATCATGAAAAATTGTACTATTTTCCACAAGAAGTCTCATAACTTGTATTCATTCATAAAGTGAATCTTGCCATTCAGGGTATATTTGAATAGTCAGCAGTATTCACGTGAGAATTGGGGCATATTGTGGGGTGAGACAATATAATAAAATACCCCAAATAAAATGTAGACACAGAGTTGGTCTCTAAGGTTTTATATACTAATAAGTCTTTTAAAATGTTAAAAATATAATGACTGTATGCCATAAAAATGCAAGTGTTTCCACAATAAATTAAAACTTTAGAAAAGTATTATGATGTCATGATGTTTAGCTTGATCAGACTCAGACAAGGAGGAATTGGAAGAAATTTTGCCGATAGAAGCTATGATCACTTTGATGTCAAGGGGTGGTGGTAGAAAGTAAGAGCTATGCCAGTGTAATAAAGTGGGAGTCCATTTCTAATTCAACGAGTTGACATGAATGACGACCCACAATTTCAGGGGTTTAATGAATCTGACCAAGTGTTTGTTTTGCCAGACTCTGTTGATGGGTTGTTGGGGCCACGGTGCTAAGCAGTGATGTGGGTGAGACAATGAGGGGAAGGACTTTCTCCATGTTCCTTCCTGGTTGGAGCTGACTCCATCTGTACCTCAGTTTCCACAAAGCAATTATGCATGTGGAGTTTCTGAAGCAAGGCTGTAGCTACTCATAGGACTGGACCTACCAAAAGTAAAGGAAAAGGGAACAAGTCTAGGATCTTCTGACATCTCTTTGCCATAGTATAGTGTCAATGTAGTGTGGTGGTTAAAGCATTAGATTCCCTTGATGATGTAGGCAAATTATTCAATCTCTTTGAACCACATTTTCCTCACTAGTAAAACTGGGCTAAGGAGGGCATCTACCTCATAGAGTAGTCTTGGTTATCTTGGACTCAGAGAAATAATTTGAAAAATAGTGTTTATTGCATAGTGCGAAAGCCAGACACTCTTATGAGCTTTAACTTCTTAACCTCACTTATTTTTCAAAAGGAGTAGAGGACATATTCAGTTTAAAGACTGAAGTTCTAGAGAGGAAGGAAAGAGGGACGCCATACACAACGTTTTTATAGATTTATAGCTTTGCCTAGAGCTGGCCTCTGTCCCACCTACTTGCCTCAGTGTTCTCATAATTCACAGACGTGTCACTGTTGTAGGTATGCCCTTTGACTTTCCAAACGGAAATAATGAAGAGAAAGTTAATGGGAGTGGATTAGTGGCTAAACGCAAATGTGGCTTTTGCATTTTATGTTCACACCAGTGTATTCTACTCTAAATTTCTCTAACATTTCCCCCCACATTTCAACTTGGTAGAAATCCTTATGTTCCGTCAGTGGATTTATTCTGTGGGGAAAAAGAACTTTAAAAAAAAATCTACTGTAATGACCGCAGCACAAGTGAATCTTTTCTATAAATTCACTTGGATATTTCCCTTGAATATTGTAACTGAAATGTAAGAATAATTTAACACTCCCAAGGGAAGCAATGGGCTTCTCTTCTATTACTTTTAGGCTTACACCTGAAATTAATTTGCTTTTGGTCCCCACAGAGGGCCGTCCAAGATAAATTGCACTTAAGGCAAAACAGGAGTGATTTGGAAGAAATGGGGTAGGACTGGCTTAGATGAAGATTTTTGAAACACTGTGGTGCATTATCTAGAATGACTGAAAATGGCTTCTCTTTAGAAGTCTGCTTCTAAGTAGACTGTCTTCCTCCCTGTTTATATTACTTCCAGTGCAGTGGTAGCTGATAGTGTGTGGGGGTAGGGAGATGTGTATTCCACAGGCCCTTACAGTCCAATCCTTCAGAGTTTAATACCAAAGGGGCAGGAACCTTCACAAAGAGCCTTTATCATTAGAGCCAACTTAATGACAAAGAGCAATTAAGCATTTCTGTGGTGGGTAGTATTCTGTGTCTGTTAGCTATTATTAAACTTATTGAGTTTTTGAAGGAATTTATCTCTTGTTGCCTCACTTTGCTTTTGGCTCAATAGGGCAGTGAAATCAGAATTGCCTGCCTGTGACAACATAGGGCGTTACCACAGGATGAAAGATGTTACCAATTTAGCCTGCCCACCACTTCAAAATCAGGAGGAGGAGCAGATGGGCTGGCGCTGGAAAATTCTTGCCGAATGAAAATAACTCATAAAATACTGAAGATGGAAAAGTGAATTAAAAAATTAAGCAAATACAATTCAGTTTTTTTGTTACTATTGGTATGTTTACTAGACAAAGTCATGTCTGATCTAGAATCAAGAAAAAAGCATTTGTAGAGGGCCTATTATTTGTTATAAAGTATTGAGTATGAAATTAATGAATTTTAAAGATATAGTCTGCTTCTAAGGAGAGTACATATGATTACCAGGACAAGATGCAAATACACATGTATATGTGTCTATATATGTGTCTATCTATCATCTATCTATCATCTATCTATCTATAGAATTATACTAGCAGGAGGTCTTGAATTAGTATTATATACATATCACATATAGATAAGACTAAATGTTAAAGTATGAGGTACTGGAATGTAAATAACTAAATTATGCAATATGTAATGCAAATATTGTAAAGGAGAATTTATTTATTTTTTATTTTTTTTATTGGGGAATTGGGGGGATGGGAACAGTGCTGGGGAATTGGGGGAAGGGGAACAGACAAGTTGCTGTTGTTTT
>NW_017731477.1:2123823-2147865 GCF_001890085.2 Hipposideros armiger | reverse complement strand
CGGCGACTCATGGCAACCCAGCTCCAGGTTGAGCTGTTGTTCAGCATCTTAGCTGTGGAGGGCAGTGTCACTGGGCCTCATATGTGGGATCCGAACCGGGGCCCTCTGGCATCCCAAGCGAGTTCTTAACCATCGCGCCACTTGGCCGGCCCGTAAAGGAGAATTTTTAAAAAAGACTAAAATGAATAGAGGCTTCAGGGATGACTTGACCTGGATATGCAGATACATAGATGGAAGGAGAAAGACAATTGGGTATGACAAACAGCTTGAGCCAAGGTAAAGCTAGACTGAGGGAGGCAGTAAAAGGACCTGATTAATGGAGGCTAATATTTCTTGATTTGGAATTATAGGAGAGAGAAAAAGGTAGGTGAATATGCCAAGAGAGAGAGAGTTAGAATTAAATTGGTACCCATTACAGGGTCTTGAATTGGGGATGGGATTAGATTTAGTGGTTGGATAAACTTGGATTTGGAGCTGAGTCTACCTTTACCACTGTTTTGAAAGGTTGGAGACTTGCTTAATGGAATTATTTGGTATAATGGAAGGTGTATAATTGTGCAAAATGCCATTAATGGAGGCAAGTTTTAAAGATGGAGAGTGATGGAATATAGCATAGAAGTTGCTGCAAGGTTGGTGACATCATTAATTTAAAAAAACACTTGTTAGCAACAACTTTGTGCTATCAGCGGTTCTCAACCTGTGGGTCACTACCCCTTTGGGGGTTGAACGACCCTTTCACAGGGGTCGCCTAAGACCATCAGAAAACAAAAAGATATTTACAGTACGATTCATAACATTTATGGTTGGGGGTCACCACAACATGAGGAACTGTATTAAGGAGTCATGGCATCAGGAAAGTTGAGAACCACTGTGCTAGATAGACAAGGTCCCTGTCCTCCTGGAGTTTATGGTTGGAACAATGTCCACATTTAATACATACTGCTAATCTGGTGTATAGAAAAAGTAGCATTTTTTTCTCCTATGACTTGTATAATCTTCCACATGATTCTCATCCTATTGGGTAACAGGAAAATATAAAATAGCCAATTAACAACATCCCATTTCACCTTTCTCAATCTCAATCATTTAGTAGTCTCTGTGGGTTAAATCTTCAATAAATTCGGAAGTTTCAATTTTTCTCTAGGGCTAGTTTAGATTCTCTCTTTCACCTGACTCAATCCTTTAGTCAAATATTTAGTCTTTCAGATTTTGGCCTTTTCCCTGCTCTTATCCACAGTGGCATCTGGCTGCGGAGGGCTTGTTCAGACGGCCTTGAAATCATGGTGCAGAAAGAGGTGGGAATTCACACGATGTCTTTTAGATACTGGTGATCTTGGCTGCTGAAGCACACCAGTGCTGTTTGGATTTTTGGAATGATAGGTGAGGTCTGTCCCTGGAGTCTATGGTCAGACCATGTGTCTCAGATTTATAAACTTTCTTGTGCCGAGGCAGGTCCCTAATGGTGCACTGCCCTTAGCAACAAATTCATGCATGCTCACTGGGGCACACAGAACACCTACATGTCCCAGACGGGCTCTGTGGAGCCAGGAGATCTGTCTCCATCTCTCCAGCTGCCTTCCGAGATCAGTGTTACACTTTTGTTCCTAGGCTTCCTAAACGATGCCTGAGAAAATGTGCCACCAGGCCTCTCCTTTCGTACTTGGCATTATTGGTTTTTCTCAGACTTATCTACATATTTCTATCACTCCCCACATCCTGAAGGTCCTATCCCTGTTTCAGACTGAGTTGTCTACTCTCACAAATATATACATATATACTGAAGCTTCCACTCCAATTTGACTGGTATCCTAGTAAGACAAGGAAATTTGGACATACAGAGGGATGCCAGTGGTACGCACATAAAGGAGAGGCCATGTAAAGACACAGCAATCCAAAGAGAGAGGCCTCAGAGGAAACTAAAGCTGCAGACATCTTGATATTGGACTTCTACCCTCCAGAATGGTGAGAAAATGAATTCCTGTTGTTTAAGCCACTTGGATTGTGGTATTTTGTTATGGAAGCCCTGGCCAACTAATGCAACCCCCAAAGGAGAAAGGTGTAGACTTATCCATATGGCTTCCTGGCTCTTTCCCCTTTCCAAAATGTACTGGGCTAGAAAAGTTGGGCTTCTCATTTTCTGTGCAGGAAGCTCCCTGTTTTAATCCTCTTTTCCTCCCTATGCACCAAGCCTCATAATTTTTTATTTACCCATGATGGAAGATAAGATACCTCTTCCTACACTAATACAATAAAAAAAAATCCATGATTTGAGTCCCAGGTCTGACAATTCTTATTGTAGCCATAGAATAATTTGTAACTAGCAATGAAACTAGCATAAAAATGTATTACTTTAAGGCCCTCAATGTATTATCCCTGCCTAGTGGAGGAGACAAGCTTTAACACATAATCACACAAGTAAAGAAGTAATTATGAAGAGGAATAAGTGTGAAGAAAGCAAATACAGGACCTATTGAGATGGGGATAGCTGGAAATCGGTGAATTCCTCTCTAAGAAAGTAGCATTTCAGCTGGGACCTGAAGGATGAGTAAGACTGAGCTGGGAGAGGAAGAAGAGTGTTTCAGGAGGGCAAAGACCAAAAGGAGTGAGGAAGCCCCCTCTGAGGAACAGAATAGAAGTTAGTGGGCGTGGGTGGGGGCTGGATCAGGAGGAGCGCAGGGATTTGGCACAGGATGCAATAGTGTGCTGGGTTAAAATGCAGACCCGAGTGTGCAGGGGTGGTAGGCTATGGGAGAGGTTTGGGATGTTAACCTCAGTGCAAGAGCAACTACCAAAGTATTTCAGCCTGTGGTCGCCAATTTGTGATGATGGAAACTCCAGGGAGCAAAAATATAGAATGATAATAGCTACAGTAGCATTTGTTAAATGTTTCCTTGGTGTCAGGAGGTTTATATGTTGTTATTTAATTCTCACAATACCTGGTGAAGTAATAATTGCCTCTTTATTGGGCACCGACTATATTCCAGGCACCATATTAGATACTTTACAGATATATCTCTAATCTCACAACAAACCTATCAGGAGGTATTTTTACCCCCTTATTTTAAGTAATAGAATGCAAAAGCTGATGGGCAAACCCAAGGCTATACAATCTCACCATTCCCCAGTCCTAGGCATGTGGTGGATTTAATAAAGAAATGGCCGAAAAGCGCTAACAGTAGACAAAGCAAGATAAACAGATGCAATTTGAGGAAGGCCTTTAACATTCCTGAACCTCCCATTCTGGCTGAATTTAGGACAAATCTACATAATTATTAATCCCTGTACTTGTCTAATTCACCTGAGCCCATTAAGTCATCTTGTGTTCATGTTCATGCCATGTGTATTAGTTTCCTAGAGTTTCCATGACAAATAACCACAAACTCAGTGGCTTACAACAATGAAAATTTACTCTGTCAAGGTTCTGGAGGCCACAAGTCTGGAATCAGGATTTTAGCTGGGCTGCGTCCCCTCTGAAGGGTCTGGGGTGTGTGTGTGGGGGTTCATCTTTGCCTCTTCCACTGGTGGTTCCTGGCATCCCTGGGCTGTGGCTGTATAATTCCAATTTCCGCCTCATCTTCACATGGCTTTCTCCTCCTTTCCCCTGCGTGTCTTTTCTCAGTGTGTGTCTTATAGGACACTTGTCACTGGATTTAGGGCCCACGTGGATAACCCAGGATGACCTCATCTCAAATCCTCAATTTAATCACATCTGCAAAGTTCCTTTTTCCAAGTAAGGTCACATTCACAGGTTTCGGCTTGCCGGAGCACCTTTTTCCCACTTCATCATGTGTTCCGTTTCAGGAAGCTCCTCCTATGTTTAAGATCAGAGGAAACCTAAGTTGTTTACCACCAATCAGCTTGTGATCTCTTTGCTCCAGAGGCCAAAGACTGCCTTGCTCAGGGTTCAGCTCTTTTTGCTGCGGTTAAGCTTCTGATGAAGTATAGACAGGTTAAAGGTCCACAGAAGCCCTGTTCTCCTTTTTGTAAATGGGGCTTTCGTGATATTGCACAAATGACCAAAATCAATTTTCCTTTTCCTCCTTGGAAGAGAGTGAGATACAGAAAGTCTCTTTTATGTTACATAGGTCATTAGAATGTGTGTTGTGATTGTACCGAGAAGTAATCTCTGGGGTATAAATAATAGTCATGAGTTGAAAATCTTTTTTTTTTTTAATTTGTCAGTGTTAGTCCAATGAACCAAAGTGAAAAAGATCTTCACACGGCCCAAAGTTAACATAGTCTGCTCTACTCACTCGTACATCCAGGCGTAAATGATAAGGCATAGTATATGTTTGGAATGGAGCCCTGTAATCTGACCCACAGATCAAAAAAGTGCTAATAAGTGGCAATCAATCCATCAGCCAACAAATGGTTTTATTTTCACTCAGTGAAGGTTTCATGCTTAAAGGGGAGATGGATAATTAAGACTTCATGTTTCAAAATATTAAATATTGATTTGTAGACATTTAGCAGCAGGCATAAAGCTCTCCTGAGGGATGACAACAACTGTCTAAAAGATTATAAAAGATTTTATTTCTCTTGGTAGAATTTAGCATTTATTTCTTATTTAAAAGATGTGAAATGAGAGTTAGTAAAATATTACATCAAAAGATAGCTCGGAGCTCTGCAAATGGATGTCATGTCTGTGGTGTGTGGCTAGCCAGAGTTAAAATAAAACCATTTTGCTAGTTTCATATTGGCTTTTGGTTTATTGAAGTGTCAGAAGGTTTATAAGCTCTTCAACTCAAGTTTTGATTGTTTTATCCAACTACTGTCACTTCTTATCAGTATTAAAGGCAGAAATCAAAGAAAAGGCCCAAGGGAAGAGGACCTCCAAATGTTGTTTTTTGCTGTCACAGATGTAATGCTGATACCCTCTTGACAGGCTGTTTTTCTTGACACCCTGGAGTAATTAGGGGGATTTTTATAACAGGCTTCCCCAATTAATTAATACATTTTCTGATTAAACTCTTCTTTGTCTCAGCCTTAGAGAAGCTGCCTAAATGAGTAGGACCTAAAGATGGCACCCACGGTCAGGGCTACCGGGAAAGGCCATGGTGAGTGCCAGTGTCACCAGAGCTTTGATGTTCCCAAGACTGTGAGTCAGGAATACTACTTGTCAGTGTAGGCAATGGGACAACATTAGGTGCAGACATAATATTTGGACCTCACAGAGTTATTTTGCAGTCAATAGATCTCATATAAAGTGGGATTTTCTAGCCCCTTGATGAAATTTGGTGTCTTTTAAAAAGTTTTCTCTACTAATAAGCTCTTTTGGTTGAGGGATTGTGCAAAGTAAGAAAAAGATATCAGATTGAATGGATTTGTGGAGACCTTCAAAACAGTCTACAGATTCTGGAAATATCCAACCCATAAGATTTATAAAAATTGTTCTGAAGCTGATGTTGAATAATATTGTATGTCAACTATAATTATATATATAGTCACGGGACGTGGAATAGAGTGTGGGAATGGAGTCAATGGAATTGTAATAGATAAGCATGATATCTGGGGTGGGAGGGCCGTAGATGGGGGAGGAGGGTTGTTTCTGTGTGAAGGGTGAAAAAGATAACTATTGCCTTGTTCTGTATACCTGGAACTAACAATAAAAAAACAAAAAGATTTATAAAAATTGCAAAATTCCACAGTGTTGCCATAGTATTCTCACAAATACAATTTGAGTTTCATCTTTATTTATGTTACTTAATATGCTTCGATACAAACTAGCATGCTAGTAAAAATCTTATGCCATTTGGTTAGTCGATAAAAGTAAGTTCCAAGGCAGAAATGTAAGGCTTGGGTTCATCAGGTAGAGTTGAGGGGGTGGTCAATTTTGGGTTAGCTCTTCCTCTGGGGTTCAGAATGAATTTAACAACCCTTCTAGCACCCAGGGTGGCGTGCACTTGGGAGGGAACTTTGTTCCGCAGTCCCTGCTGCCCTATCTCCATTTAGCTCAAAGAGAGGCCACCTGTCTCCAAGCAGCTTGTCAAATTTCGTTCTCCTATGGCATTCATCCAAGAGTCTTGTCTTTTATTTCTCACAGTAACATTGGGAAAAGGGACAGCAGTTGGATTTAAAAAATCAGAATTTGGACTGAAGTTCTTATAAACTTTATTCCCATTGAAGACAATATAATGTTAGGGCATGCTGCTTTGGGCAGCTCCCTCTACTTTCTAAGATTGAGGTAGGTTACGTAGTATATCCTATAGGCATAAACTGGGAAGAGAAATGAGTGAGAGCCTAATGCTCCCAAATTGTAGCCATGATTCTCTCATGGATGACACTTGGAACTCCACGCCCAGTGGTCTGCTTCCTATTGATTTTCTTTTTTTTAAAAATCAATTGCATCATGGGGCTTTAGAATTGCTCATTAAGGAGGTTGAAAAAGAAACAAGTTTAGTTCAAGTTTTTATGCTGAAAATTTGAGCTCTTTAAATCTGCAGTGCCTCACACCAGCCATGCTTTGATGGCTCCATTGCATACGTTCCCTGGGAAAGTGGAAAAGGTTTAATGAATAGCCTTGTGGTATAAGAAATTGTGTGTGTGTGTGTGTGTTTTGTTGTTGTTTTAGCAAATATTAGTTTGGTGGCTCCACGAGGGAAACTGACATGCAGTGTCACAGTTCATTTTATTTTGTTTATTGCATAGGTATATTCAATTTTAGAATAAAAGTATTTTTGTATTTCCCATTGAGGTCCATGTGAAGCATTTCAGAGCTGTTTTGCTTATAATGAAACACTTGGAATTAAAAATGCATTCTTTTAAAGGCACATTCTTTTTTTATTAGACATTTGAATGCATCACACTGTCTTATCAGTAGTAGTAAGTAGAGGATAAAATAGGGAAGTGACAGAAAATCCATTTGACAGAGAAAATAGCTCTCTTCATATGTGTATGTGATTGCATGTCTCTGAGTAACATTACAGCATTCATAATATGAGGATAGACATCTTTTGGCATCATAATGGCAAATCATAAAATAAAATACAGTTTTTAAAATGTGGTCTGGTTTGGTCACTTGATTATTTCATACTAGTAGCAAATAGAAAACAAACTAAGACAAGAGAATCTACTATATTAGATTCTAAATTAAGTCCTATGTTACATATCCTTTATAAGTGAAAGGAAACTTAAAAGGCAAGTCATCTATTTTGAACAAAAAAGAAGACAATATAGTTAGAACTAAACACTCATATTTTGTTTAAAACATGTAGTGCATAAAACAAAGAAGCAGCTGTGGTTTCCATCAGAGAATCATTGAGAGTACATTAAATAGAATATTTAAAGCTGTAAAGTTGAAGTGGGTATTCCTACCAAATATCATTGCCTCTAATAATTTAGATTGTATTTCCTAGTATACAAGAAAATCTCTATATCATGTTCATATTTATATTTAGGTTTGGAAAAACAAAACAAAGAAAAAACTTTTTCTTTCTGAAACCTTGCAGGAAAGTCTTATTTGATATGCAAATCACTTCTGATTATCAGGTGATCAAGGAAGTATTTGCCATTTCTAAAACACTAAACATGAGATTCTGAAGGTAATACACCCTGAAGAGGGAAAGTCTGGCTCATTTAATAATGTATACTTCATTTACAGCTCGGAGTAGGTATGTTCTTCTGGCTAGGACATTTCCCCCAGTCAGAGTCCTGATGTATGCAGAACTCTGAGTATGTTTTAAATAGAACAACAACTGAATCAAACACTCAACAGAATTCATGAAGAGGAAATAGACATATTTCAGCATGGGAGAATATTTATGCATTATTTAATAGCAATAAAGTTTGAATTCATACATTATGCAAATGCAGTTATAATCAGGAAAATGAAAGAACTTGGACTGCTGCAACATCCTTAAACCCACCATTAGGTACCTATTTGTGCATAACATTTAATAGTTGCACAATGCCTTATGATGCTACAGTGTGTCACTTGAAAAGTTATCAGTGAGTAACTGGGTATAAAATGAAAAGTTGATGAACCTGATTGCTACCTTGATATCGCCTTCTATAAATTTATCCTCAAACAAGTGTAAGGATGTTAATGATAATTAAAATGATATTGGAATAAAATGCACTTCACTCAAATGCTGTCCTCCATTAGAGCTTCTTCATATTTAGTCAGATATGGACAATTTCATCTTCTTTATCTAGAGAGCCTCGCCTACATGAGGGTGCTGTTCTAAGCATTTTACAAGACTTACTTCATTTAATCTCCTAACAATTATCTTACAACAATGCTCTGAGGTACAACTATTATTTTACAGGTGAAGAAACTGAATCGCAGAGAGGATGAGTAGCTTGTCCAAGGTCACTAAAGTATTAGGAGGTAGAACCTTGACTTTGAATACAAGAAGTCTGAATACAGAGTTTGTGCTCTTAGCCACTATGTCTTGTTGTTTCTATGACTATGATAGTTACTTATGTTCTACTTCCTCCTTTCAGACTGTTAACTCACTGCACTACAAATGATAATGATTGAGCATTTGTTATATCCCAGGCACTGTGCCAGGTTTAGTGGATGTTAAGATGAATAAACATAGCCCCTGCGCTCCAGAAACTCACAGTCTAGTAGGGGAGATAAACATGAAATTATACTGCATTGTGGGAAGTGAGGAGAGGGAATTAGAGAAGCAGCTGGAAAGGCATCAACCTGCCTTGAGGAATAGGAGTATGAGGGAAGAAAAGCAGAAGGAAGAGATACCGCTGATTGGAGCTCTGTCCTATTTACTTCATCCTTTCCTTACCGTCTAGTTCCTAGCATGGGACTGTGCACACACTAAGAATAAAGAGATCAGTTTAATGTAATTGGTCAAATTGCGTTGCTCTTTATCGATACCAGGGACCCACTGACTTCCATGCTGGTCATCCCAGTGTCTGGGAAGAGTTTAGAGAAGACAAGTTCCCTGATTTTTCTAAAGGCAGCAGTTTTTAGTGACTTACAGAGAATCTTATAAAATGCGTGACCCTTGCCCAGGGGGGAAAAATGCAACTACGTGATCTTTCTACAACTTACTCGAGACCCCATGTTAGGAACCCCTGGCTTAAAGGAAGGCAGGTTGGATAAGGAATAAGCCTACCAGTATTTAATGGCATTGAGTAGGTATAGATGGTGTTTCTCAAACTTTCTGGTCTCAGGACATCTTTACACTTTTAAAAATCATTGGAGACCTCCAAGTTTTTTGTTTATGTGGATGGTATCAATCTATACTTATTAAAAATTAACACTGAGGAATTAAGAAAATGTTGTCTATTAATTAAAAATGACAATAACAAACCCCATTACAAGATAACATAAGTGTTGTTATAAAAATATAACTGTATTTTTCAAAACAAAAAAATAGCAATACCAGTGATATTATTTTATGTATTTATACATCTTTTTAATGTCTGGCTCCATAGAAGACAGCTGGATTTTCAAGTCTCCTTCTGCTTTTAACCCTTGGGATATGTTATTTTGGATGAAGCAGATGAGGTCATTTGTTCACCCACAGATATGTAGTGGAAAAGATAGACAGACATATTTTAATAGTCTCTAAAGATCACTGTGGACAGTCTTCTTTGATACTACACCAAAACTTGGCAAGCTGTTATTTCTTAAAGGTTACTTGAAATGTTAAACCTAAAACTATATTAATGAACATTTTGTACTCTGTTACATAAAAACCCATTGGTTTTCTTTGCATTTGGAATGGATCTTTTGATCTTGCATGCTTTTTATAAACTATTGCAATGGTCATTTGGAAATATAAGTTTCCTGAGTTTTGCAGATCTTCCAAATGTTGATACATTTCACTATATACTATGAAAAATTACATTCATCAATATCACTACCAACCTCACCCAAAAGTCTTCAAGTACTGGGGAGCAGTCAAGCTCATTATTGTGAATGCAAGTTGTCCCAAATTCCAATTTGCACGTGCAATCTTTAATTTCATCAATGGCAATGAATATTGTCAGTTGCTTTTCTTGAAGTGATAGGTTCACTTAATTTCTTCTTGAAAAAATGCCCCCCAAATATATAAGATGGAATAATCATAGCTTGTCAGTCATTCTTTTAAGCAAACATGGTGTTCCACAAATTGGCTTGATCAGTTGACAACACAAATGGTCATACAAGTGCTTCTCCTTGAGACAAAGCTTATACTTCCATATGCGCTTCATATCTACTTCTTATTTCATCACCTGGAGTATTAAATATTGCATTCAAGAGTCAAGTTTTAATAAAATTAATTTTTACTGTTTTATAAAGGACATTGCTAATTGAAACTGGCATTTTTAAAAAACTGTGATTACATGGCAGTTGAAAAATACAACTATATTGAACAGTTGGATGTCATTGCCTTGATTTTGCTAAAGCCACAAGAGTCTTACTCCCCATTGCTTTTTCACCATTAATGCAAACCATCAACACAATGAAGAAGGCTAATTATGTTGTAGTATTATGAAAACAGTTTGGACCTTGCAGATGCCCTGAAAGACTATTAGAGATCCCTGATGTTCTGCATTTTAACCTTTGATAATCACCAGTATAGAGGGTACAAAGAGAAAAATCTGGGGCCAGATGAGTGGCTGAATTGGTAAGAGCACAAGCTCTGAGCAACAGGGCTGCCGGTTGGATTCCCACATGCGCCAACCAGTAAGCTGCGCCCTCTACTAAGGGCTAAGATTGTGAAAAACAGCTCGGCCTGGAGCCGGGCTACTGGTGAGTGGCCGGAGACAGCGTAGGCTGCAGTGGGCTGCAGTGGGCTTCCGTGAGCTGCTGTGAGCCACCATGAACTGCCGCAAGCGGCTGTCCAATGGCCGGTGACCGACTGCCTCACCTGGGAAGAGCACAACGATAATACCAACATGAACCAGTGAAGCGACGTCCTCCACAACTAGATTGAGGAACAAAAGGACAGCAACTTGTTTGTTCTTCTCCCCCAATTCCCCAATAAAATCTTAAAAAAAAAAGAAAGAAAGACAAAAATCTATGGAGGAAGGTGGAACAGTATAGAGGAAAGAGGAAAGGTTTAGGGCAAAGAACTTTTCAGGGAGACAAGCTAACTAATAAAAGGAATAGTATGCACCTAGGGAGGTTAAAGCACAGGGAATGACTGCAGACTCCTCAGATGCCCAATAAATCAATCTTAACATTGAATTGTTCAGGATAAGGATGTGAGCCTCCATGGGTAGTCATTTTCCTAACTGCCATTTTTGACCTTAGCGTTTTGATCATACCAATATCTATTTGTCTGGGTAGAATTTAAGGAGTGAATAGGAAATGGTACGAAGGAATTGTACTCATCCAATTGAAAAGAGGTTAAAAAAAAATCTTACAAAACAAAGGCTTTCAAGAGTCAACTTGTATTGCAAACACATAAGGTTCAGAGAAGCCACGTTCCTAGTGGAGTGTTGACAGAGGCAGGACTAGAGAAGCACGAGAAGGCTGTTCTGCAGTAATTAAAACTGAACTGAAGACGTCGAAAGGTGCTTGTTATTCTGTGTTTTCCTAGCAGTGTGTTCCAGCTGCCATGCAGGAGGCTGTATTGCCATTTACTTTACAAATCTCATTTCTTTGGAGGTCATATCTCAAGCTGAAAATTCACTTCTGGTGGAAATTCCTTACCTTTATGTTGGCCCATGTCACAAATGGAATGCTTCTTAGGTTTATTTTAGTAGTCTAATATTGTAGGGTTGTCTGGCAATAAATCAACTTTATGCAATATTTTTCTTCTCTTTATCTCCAGTCACCTTGAAACACTAAGCATTTCTTGCATTAGGGTAAAATCCTGTATAATACATAGATCGCTGATAAAAAGATAATTTTGTGTTGTGAAACAGGTTAATAAGAAAGAATATTACTAGCCATTCATCTTTCTGCCTCCAAGGCAAAGAATATCTTCCAGAGAGATAACAGTTGATGTGATTTTAAAAACACAGTAATAATTTCCCCACCAAGAGTACTGTCATGTGGATGCAAACTTGCGTAGAAAATTATCCTCAGCTTCAAGTTTCTTTCATATTTTATAATTTCCCCAACATCACCATTTCTTTAAACACAATTAAAGTATATTTTGTAGGATCGTTCACATAGTCCAATATGCAGTTATTTCTGGCACTAGGTTAGCACTTATTGGTGTTCCCTGCTAAGGAATTTTGCAAAGGAAGTGGCTGGGCTTTGGTTTTGCATGAAGGATGTAATCTGCTGGGACACTGAGCACCTATGACATGAATAAAAATATGAGCTCTCCGCATAAATAAAAAGTCTGAACTAGAAAAACTGGCCCTGTTATTCTGGCCCCTGTGGGTAATAGTCAAGCTGAAAAGAGGAAAAGTAAGTATGCAGCTTTGGAGAAAAGATCTGGTGGTAGTCTCATGTTTCTACCCAGTTGGAAGAAAATGCTTTTTTTGGTCTGAAATAGTCTAGTCATCCACACATGGCTTTGTCACTAGTACAGTGATTAAACACATTTATGTAATTCTGGACTAGGCATACATCGTATAGATTGATGGAAGAACTTTCTGTTAGTGCAATCTGTTAAACTACCTAAGTGGGTTTCGCAAAGGCCTTTTTGGAGGCATCTTGTTTGGAAGTTGACACAAGATGAATTATAGAATTAAAAAAATATGTATAGTGATAAGGGGAGCCTTGGTGATGGTCTATTACTAACCATCCATTTCTTAGGCAAAATCTAGGTTCAGCTTTTTAGGATCATATCTAATGAGAGTGCACCTCTAGATGAGAAATGGGACAGAGAACTCATTGAATTTCCTTTAAGACTGAAGTGTGCATGATTTAATAATAACAGATATAAAACTACTTGCATTGAAATAAAAGCCTTCCATACATTCTAGCTATAATTCTTATTTTAACTGTTAGTTAGGTGTTAACGAGCAAAGCAGTAACAATAACACCAGGTTTGAGAAAAAGCCTGTCCTTCATAGGGCCTTTCAAGGGAAGTGAAAGCAGTGTTAGCCAGCTGACTGGTCTTAATGGGGAGCAGTTGAAAAGAGCTTAGAATTTCTAAATTGACACAAAAGCAGTATAGGTGTCACTTCAATCTCATATAACCTTAAAAAACCCCTAAAACCTTGTTCCCTTTGTGAGTCAGAATGAATATGGCCTAAAAAGAGACCAGAGGAAAGAACCGTAGTTTTGCTTAATCACGATGATACCTTGCGTGTGATGTATTTACAATACTAATGCTTTTGTTTTTAGAGGTATAATACACCTCCCCCAACCACACACGTTCCAAGCTGAAACGTGACACCAACAGCTTTATCTTGCAGTTTCATTATTAATAGTGTTATTATTAATGCAAATGTTGACATATTATTTGCACAACCATTTTCTAGTAAGAAAATTCACAAATAATATTTGACATCTTGTTTGCATAGCAGCCACAGTGTGTATTTTTCACTGTTCTTTTTATCTTTACCACATATGGGAGCTCCACAGCATTTTGGCCTAGTTCAAAATCTTTTAATATGCAAACCAGAATCAACATCAAAGGACAAATCAGCTTCAAAATGATTTTCCATACTAACAGTGTTGTGCATCTCCACCAAATATTTTTGCATAGATTACTACACAGTGTTAAGATTCAGTGGTTTCATGCTGATTTTTTTTTTGCCCACTAATATGACATGCACTTCCATAATATGCTTTTTTGAGCATAATTTTTAGTTCTCTTTTTCAAGAAATACATTCTTCATGAAATGTGTAATTTTTAATACAACTCAGGGTTTTCTAGGATCATGATGTTAATGATACTTCAATTATTTGACACTATTGTTTGCAATGCAATTAAGCAAGACACTGTGAATCTTTAACATTAGAATTTCTTACGTATGACTACAACCATTGTGTAACTATTGCAAACTTGCTATCTGTTCTGTAAGATTTAAATCACAATTTTTAAGAACTATACTTCACCATAGGATGTAAACATCTTCACTCCCAAGAAGAGCATTGTAGAGAGGGTTTGCTAATTGATTTTTCCTTAAGAACAATCTGTTTCTCTACCAGTTTATTATAGGAAACACTGGCATTTGTCATTTTTCCAATATTTGGGCCTTGTTGCCTTAATAAATGCACATTTCAGATGATGCTCTCTCCCTGTCTGATGGGCGGATAGTGTTGGGCAGAAGAAGGTCACAGTGATGTTAAATTTGCTGCTGAGCAAAGGATCAAAGTGTAAATGGAACCCTGAAAGCTGGAAAATGTGAGTGTGCCAGTGTAAATTGTCTATTAATTATTGACAGCTAAGGGACTGAAAATTCCTATTTAGTCATGACATCTTCATTTTCATACTGACTGAACCATTTCTGGCAATTTTAAAGTTTCTCTTAGTATAGATATGAAATATTTCAATTTATACTAAATCTTTGCTGGTGCTTTCTTCTATTGACATTTTTGTTTGATTTCTGCATGTTAAAGCAATATTGGTTATGACAAAATGCAAGAAAGGATCCAAGTATTAGAATTAGAATAATGGTATTAGGATTGTCCACACATTACACATTTTAAAAATTCTTTTTCTATGTAGAGGGGAAACAACCTCCCAGAAAAAATGTAATGTTTGAGCAGCTTCAGGCATGTTAGCTCTTTATAGAAAGCAAGTGACACTGAAGGCGCTGACACCTCTAAGACCATTTAGCAGATATTATAGGATTGTAGGCCATTTTTCAAACATTTTGGAATGCATCCAAGCAAAGTACAAGGCAAATATAAAATCTTTTAGCATCCTTTCGGTAAGTTTTTAAAGTAATAAATTAGACAATGGCAAACATCTTAACAGATTCAATTTTTATATCTATACACACCATTGGGGTTTCTTCATTTCTAGCATTAGCTACTTGTTTAACTGAAATAACTGAAACTCTGTTCATCACAGATTAACTGGGGAGAGTATAAGCGTCGCCTAACGAAAGGGTTGGTACCATACATGAACATTTGGGGACTTCTGAGGCACAGTGGGTTGGTGCCCCTGACATGTGGGGGAACAGCTTTTATTAACAGTGCACTTCCATTGACGAGGAAATGCGCAGGCCTTTGATAACTATAAAGACCCTTTCTTCTGGATTTCTTCACAAACTAAAAGGTTGAATCAGGTTCACTGAAGTTTGTGAACCCCTTTGTGTACATTTGGGTCAAGTTTGAAGCCCAAATGAGCCAATTTATGTTTTTCAGGTTAGTTTTGCTTTGAGTTGAGGAAATACGTTTGAACCTTCCATTCAACAGTCTAACTCAGGGGGTGTGAATACAGTGAACTGTTCACACGAGCCCTGTACACTTCCACTGCTGGGCTTCCTACTGTTGGACTGCTGGTCCGAACTGGCCTGAAAGGATTTGACACCAGGAGGAGGTCTTTCATGTTTCTCTAACTTAGATTTCACACTTCCCGCTACTGATCATTTATGATAAACTGGAGCCTTTTGAGGTGAGCAATGTCATTGCTACTGTTGAGATTTGAAATGACACTACACTGATGTATTTTACAACTAAGATGTACAAAAAGCATATGATTTTTTTAAAGGAAATGTTTCAGATAATGTGTTTAAGACAGAGAAAGAAAAAGTGGGAAGAAGAGTTTTCCTGGGATAAATTTAAGTGTAAGAAATTTAATTATATAGCTTGTTTAAAAGAAGAGAGAAGGCAGGCAGGATCAGTAAAGACGAAATCTGTGCGAGGGTAACCTAACAGCAAGCCATTATTCCTGACAGAATCGCGTAGTAGGGATGAGTGTCTGCATCGTATCTTTAATTTGTAAAGATATTTGTCTTCCCTGGGGTGATGCTGTGCTTGTGTTTTCCATAACAGCATCATCTGCAATGGAAGGAAGATGGATCCGTCTTCACTTGCTTATAACAAGGGAGAACTGGCTCAACCACAGCCCTAGTGATACGTGAAATGCTCATTCTTTCCAGCAGAGGGCACTAGTAACCAGCGCACACCAGTGACACATGGTATTTCCCATAGGATGAATAACCTTGTTTTCAATGTATCACAAGCCACGGTAATAAGAAACACCAGTTCTATTTTGATGCTTGCTAAATGGGAGGGAGTTTGAGGGTGTGAGTGAAAAAGGGGCAGGGATTTAAAAGTACAAACTGGTTGTTACACAGTAGTCCTGGGGGTGGAGGGTATAGCATAAGGAATATAGACAATCATATTGTAATAACTATGTATGATGTCAGAAGCGTACTAGATTTATTGGGGTGATAGATGGGAGGGGCGTTGGGGGACAACGTGAAAAAGGCGAAGGGATTAAGTACAAATTGGTAGTTGCAGAACAGTCATGGGGATGCAAAGCAAAGCATACGGAATATAGTCAATAATATGGTAATAACTATGTATAGTGCCAAGTGGGTACTAGTCAGGGGGATCACTTCTTAAATTATACAAATGTCGAATCACTATGCTGTACACCTGAAATTAATATAAAATAATATCAAATGTTAACTATAATTGAAAAATGAAAAAAAGCGGGGGGGGGGAAGGCGAAGGGCAATAAGTGGCCCAAATTTCCAGGTATAAAACTAATAAGTCATGGGGATGTAATGTACAGCAGAGGGAATATAGTCACTAATATTGTGATAGCGTGGTATGGTGTCAGATGGTTGCTGAACTTGTGGTGATCACTTCTTTAGATATGTTAAATGTTGAACAACTATGGTGTACCCCTGAAACTAATATGATGTTGTACGTTAGTTATCTTTTTAAAGAAAAATCTGAAAATAAAAAACAAAAAGAAAAACAAAAAAGAAGCATCAGTTCTTATTTTTGTTGTTGTTCTCATGACATACTCTTTTATGTACCCCAGTGAATGTTTCTAATTCCTACAGCTTCAATGAAGGCATCAATATATACTCTCAATGTCCAGAATGGGTCTCTTAAAATAGATTTACACAGACGTTTCCATACTTCTGAATAAAAGGAACTTTCCTGACTTTGCTCATACTCATAGTTCTGCTCATTTAAGCGGGACTCCAAAGCCAAAAGCCAAAAATCCTAAATACGTACTTGCGATCTTTGAATGGATGGAAGTGGTGCCTCAGGAGGAGCCGTTCACTGAGGAGACCAAGTTCAACAAACCTTGATTTCACAGACACACGCCAAAAATTTTATGTAGCCGTCTCCTTACATGCGAGTATTTAGATATTATTTACATAACCATCTTATTACATATTTAAATGTTAACATTAATTTGGCAGCCTGCTGCATGCTGTTTAAGTATATTTCCTTTGAGAGTGACAACTATGACAAACATATTACCAAAATATCCTTCTCAAACTTTAACGAAAGGAAGTTGGCCCCTTTTATTACCCTGGACCAGATGTGCAAAAGGGAGAAGAGATGGAACTTTATGTATCTTAACTGTTCTCAATAAACTTACCTATAAAAACCAATAGCAAACGTCTCCAGGTTACTGACAAGAAAGGCTTCCTTGCAGTGTCTCCATCCATTAGCAATCTAAAATCATTACTATCAAATGATGGTTATCTAAATATAATTTCTAAGTATATGCTTATAGAAACATTTTATACATTTTAAATGATATTATTTTTTTATCCCCATGTGTATACATACATATATATATATATATATATATATATATATATATACACACATATGTATTTAATGTCAGATCTTTTTATTCTCATTTTGGGGGGAGGGGACCTAGGCCTTATGAATATGTGTGGTAATTAAAAAAACAAAACAAAACATGAATGTATACTATGCATCATTGAAATGACATCTTACTATAAAAATTATACCTATACCTTTCATGATTTTCACTGAAATTATATAATGTAACACTGGTCAATCAGAGTTGTGAATTTTGTTATTCACATTTTCTTGTCATTGGTTTATAGATAGCATCCATTTTGCTTTCCATCCCAGCTGTACCCTGATGAGAATAGAAATAGTTAATTTCTAGAAAATGGTATTATCTTATAGGAAGGTTTATCCCATTTTGAATAGGTTGTTTCAGGTTGCCTGAATTTTTAATATGTACCCCTTTCTTGTCACAGAAAAGAGAACTTTGTTATTTTTGGCTTTCATTAGAGTTCTCACTTCAGAGTTGGTTAGTATGGATTTCTGCTTTCAAAGCTGACATCTCTTTTCTTTTTAGCATCTGTTACAAAAGGAGGGTGAATAGCTGCAGGGTTCCAAAATTGTGAGGGAAGCAGCTAGCCCACTTGTTCTTCACTAGCCAATGTAACTGACAGCACTTAGCTCCCTCCACCCCTGCTGTCTCAGCCCTGAAAAGAAGCTCTGTGGTGCTGCCTCCCTGACATGAAGGTGCTGACAACAGGCAGGCCTGGCTAAGGAGTGTTGTTGGAAAGAAAGCAGAGGAAGGAAGTCTGATGGTGTGAGAATGAAAGTAATAAAGGAAATGACAAATACTTTTATACTATTTTTTCATATTTATCTCACCAATTGTCATGCCATCCCTCTGATATATATAATAATAATTATATATATATACTATATATATAATTAATAATAATAGTTATTATTATTATTACCTACCATTTAAAGTTTCTATATACATAATTGTATATTTTTTTTATGTAAAGAAGAGAAGAAATACTCTAGATAGAACTTTTTTCTGCTTTCTGAGCTAACTTTAAGGCAGGGATTGGGCCAATCAAAATGCCTTAAACACAAAGGAAAATGTTACCGCACACAATAAGAATCTTCAGTGTAGAGTGGCTCCAGGACAGAACAATGTTGTCCTCAAGGACTGTTCTCATAGCACATTGGATTCATGCTTAGCTTGCGTCTTTATGATGCTAAAATGGCTGCCACAGCTCCAGGAGTCACAGTTCGCACTTGCGAACAACACAGGGTCTAGCACAGTTTCTTAAAGGCAGCAAAATCTGTAGCATTAAATTGTACTGTTTCACCTGTGAGTTTTAGAGGAGGCGTAATACCCAGCTCCACATGGAAGCAAAATGGCTCCATTTGCTCCTGCTGCTCAGGTTCAAGTACATCATAAAAACAACTAAAACTTTAGGCTGAATTTATATAATTTATTCCAAAATCTTAAGGCATCTGTGAAATATGGTGCCCACTGCTCTAAGTATAGTGTTCTGCCCTGGATGGTGGTGTTTGGGTTAAGAGAAGACAGTCCTCTAAGTTGTCTATTTATTTGTGCACCTTCCTTTGTACACAGTAGACACTCCATCAGCATTTGCTGATTTGATTTTAGGTCTAAAAATGAAATTAAAACAAAGCTCCCTTGGGCTGTTTGGCTTTGCTTTCTCTCTGGCATTTCCCTGTGTTAAGTTTAATTGAATTTGAACCAGGCTCAACTGTGAGACCTGTCTAGGACCCAGATATCTTTTATGTGTTGAACTTTTGCTAATAGCAACATAGATGGAGATAATCAGAAGGAGTGGATTCACTCTGCTGTGTTAGGACCCTAGTGCCACTCTCTGCAACTTTTCAGCCAATTAATGTAGATTTTTTGAGCCTCTCCACTAAAACTCCATTCTAGCTGCTCCAAGATATGTAAGATGTAGTGCTTTTCCTCAAGGAGCCTGCAATGTATTTGGAGAAACATATCAAGGATATATAAAAGGCTGGATAATGATTTTAAGGTGTTATTTATGCATTAGATAAATAAGTTCTCTGGGAGGCCACTACTCAAATACACAGAATACGTGAGCTGGCCCTTGGCAGGTGAACCCCTAAGCGGCTGGAATAATAATTCTGATGGAGAAACTCTACTCACATTTTATAAACATATGTTTTCTCAGATACCTGCAGCTGTGCCAGCTGGCAGGATTGGAACTGAATATGCCTCAGAGGCATACCTAAGACAGAGAAAACTGGGGCAATTGCTGAGGGCTCTGACCTCTATGCAGTGGGACAGTGATTCAGAGAGTCAGCCTTGGGCGCCAAAGGAGAACGCTTTGATTTAGGTAGATTTAACTGAGGCAAAGTTTGAGAGATCTATCCAAACAAAGCATTAGCCAATACATGTGCCCATCACCCCCAACACAGAACCCACCAAGCCATACAGCTCTTCTTATGACTTATTTAATATGGTCTTTATTTAACCTAATTTCACTTGCTTTATCAGAAGTATGGGCTCAGTGGACTTGACAGCAAGAGTTCTCTAATTTGTTGTTTCTTTCAGTAGAGCCTAACCACAATGGTCTCTGGTCTTTGATGCCTCCTTTGTCAAAAGGGGATCATAATAGTGTCCACCCCGTAGGGCTTTATGAGGTTTTAGTGAGTTAATAGATGCGAAGCACTGGGAAGTTTGTTGACAGACAGAAAGTGCTCACTATTGTTGCTATTAAGACGAATCTTTTCACTCCCCTCCCCCACTCCCCATTCTTCCTGTGCTATACATTTTTCTTGTCACTGCTAAGTTGCCTTAGTGTCCCTATACCATCACTGGATGTTGGGGATCCTCGTCCAAGCCCCTCTTTAGGGATGTGTGGGCCTTCAAGCCTCTCTATTTACTTTCCATAATCAAAACTTAACTGCTCCATTTAGAGTCCCACTAACTTTGCTGTGGGTGTAGCATTTTAACCAGACAACGCTTTAATGTGAAAGAATCTCTCCACTGCTGGAATATCAGAGATCGACAATGATTTCTGAACATGCGGCTCTCTCTGTGCCCTCCTCCAAACATACTCCTCAGCAGTTCTCTACTCCTGTGATACTGTCAAAGCAAGAAAGGGGACGGCAATAAGGATGGTGAAAAAATAGGCACAGAAAAGGAGCGGTAACGAGGATGCCATCAAACTATTTCTACAGAAACCAAGAGCTGATTAAAGAAGAAAAGCAAACAAATCTGTGATCATTTAAAGCCTAAAGACACATTTAATAACATTTCTTCATTTCTTTAAGTTTCTATCTGTTTTTCCTTATGGAAGAGATCTGCCTGGTATGACATAAAACACTAATATTGTGCTCTAGGCAGAACACTGTTCTGTGAGCCAATGCAGGCTGGTTTCAGGGAAAGTAACAACATTATTGATTTTAGTTAGGCTTATTAGAATCAGTGTTACAAGCCTTTTTCCTCTATTAGATTGTATTTGGTCTTCATTATGGAATCTCATTACATTAAAAGGAGGCAGCAATGAGTTCTGTAAATAAAAAATTTCCAAAGATGGATTTGTTAAAATTAGTATATTTGTGAAACCTGCTTTGGGTATCAATCTGTCAGGAAATGGAATCATGTATTTTCTGATTCTGCCATGCTGTGTGTGTGTGTGTGTGTGTGTGTGTGTGTGTGTATGCGCACACATTGGGAATAGTCACCAAATTTAGCAGTACACAGAAAAATCGTCACTTGTTTTTCTGTTAGCAACCTCTGTGCAACATATTGTTACACAACCTCGGTGAGACATCACGTCATGTAATGACTACAGACAGCTTGAAGGGATGAACATGAGTATTTTCCTCTTTCTATACAGCTCCATAACACAATAGGCTCATGAATCCCAAACGAGAGCTATGAAAATGGAGTTAAGTCTCCAGCCAGCTTGGAGTTTTAGTGCAGGAATACGGAGGGCTCGAAGAGATTTGAAATAACTCCCATTTCTGCTTCAATATGTGGCATATCATTTGGATTAGGCAGCTTAAGTGAATTGATAACATTGATGGAAATGAACTGATAGAGGAAATTACTTTCCCAAAACAAACAGTTCCAATATGTACTTTTCTCTTAGACACTCACTCCTGTTTATTCAGTATCAGCACACACCGTCTTATAAATACTGAAGAAAAGTGATGAAAACTACTTAGCCAGAAAGCTTCGTTCTCTCTCATCCAAAATTATAACCATACACTCAACATCAAACTATGAGGGTGGCTTCAATTGGCACTGAGGAGAAATTCTAGGGTCGACATTTGAGAGGTAGGGAATGGCGGCAAGTCAGAGAAGTCCTGAAAAAGCAGGTAGTAAACCTCTGCTTGCATTTCTCTATCTGTTTCGCAGATAGCTGCCCAGTGTAACCTGCACTCCCTTTGTCCCAGATGTTCCTTCCCTCCCACCGGGTTGACATTTAGGATCACTATAGTTCTGGGTATTGATCTGGTCTATCGGATTAACATTGACATGGGGAGAAAGACCTAAACACTAAGATGCTGAATGGAAGACTACAGCATAGGTAGAGCCACACAGAGAAGTTAGGAGAACTCCCAGGACTCAAGTCTCTTGGTAAAGGGTGACAGCTGAAGTGGCAGGCTGACTCCTTTCATCTCTCCTGATATGGTTTTCCCATCCACCAGACCCCACAGGCCACAGATTTACTCAAGCGACACACAGCTGTTCTGGGAACATGTAACCTCTTTATATTCTGTAATTGTTCTGAGTCTTCTTTATGAGTCTCTGTCCTGGATACTTTGAGTTGCCAATTAACAAGATATCAGTCTCCTCTTCCTTAAAAAGTCTCATTTTGGCCTCTGGCACATCCATCTGGCCTCTTCCCAGGACTGCCTGTGTGCCACTGCTGCTGCACCATGGGGACTTGGCTTGGTCCCAAAGGCTGGGGATGGCCTAGAGATCGGGAGCCTGGGAAAGTGGGTGGCACTAGTCCCGGTGCTCCTGAGTTCCCTTATAATTGTAAGTTCTTAATTATCACCCCTTCTTGGGATGTGACCCCATGGTGGGGGGGGGCAGGGGGTGAGGATTTTATACATATGTAAATGATATTCAGCCCTTCCTCCATTTCTTTTCTTCCTGCCGTTCCTTCTCCAGTGCTGGCAAGGTTGGGCTTTTATGTTACTTCTTATCTGATCAGGACTTTTACATCCTACATTCTCCTTGCAGATACCAGGGTTATAACTCCCGTTCCAATGCTCACTGATGTTTAAAGAGACAAACCAATTCACCAATAAAGGATTACAATTCACAAGGTATTTCAAAAACATTACACTCACTGTTATATTGGAAGAGATAAAATTTGAGTGGAATTATACACTATTGGGATTTTCTCTTCTCCATGTAAGCTTTCTTCACAACGTCCAATTTCAGAGACAGAATTGAGATGTCTATTGCCCTAGCTCCCATGTTTAGCTAAATATCTTGACATCATTAGAGTCTTCTAAATTCTTTAAAGCAAATGGGATAAAGAATTTTAGTCACCACAGGATACTTCGAAAAGTGTGCATGGAACTGGTAACATAAACTCGTAAGAGTTGTGTACCAGACTGGTTGTTATCAGCCTGCATTTACATTTAAAAATTGTCTTGCAGTGATTTTATCAGTCTTTCAAAGCAAGGAAGTCTCTCACTCCTAGTCTACAGTCTTATATACAGAGACTTAAGGTTATGAAATTAGTTTCCTAAGCTTCTACAGAAGGGGGAAATGATCTTATTGTACTCAACACCAGTCAGCCTCCCCTGGAGTATATACGATTCTGGATACAAGACATCACAAATTACAACATGTCCCTTGGGCCACTGGGACTCAATCATTCAATATATTTATTCAAGAAATAGTTTTTTTTTTATTTCCAATTACCCATTTCTTCTTTTTATTTATTTTTTTTAATTAAAAAAAATTATTAGTTTCAGGTGTACAGAACAATGCAATAGGTATCCTTTACACCCCTCACAAGGTAACGACTCCTCTCTCCCCATCCACTGCCCTACCACCCCCGATATCATACTTATCTATTATAATTCCACTGACTCCATTCCCACACTATACTCCACACCCCGTGACTATATGTACCATATTTCCCCATGTATAAGATGCACCATTTTCAAAAAATTTGGGGTCTAAAAACTGAGTGCATCTTATACAGTGCTTGTAGATTTCAAATGCCATAAATAGAACTGAGGAATATATAAGGCAATATATGAAGACAGTGATTCGTCATCTGACACAGATGAGGACAAGCTAATGGTTGGGAGTTTTGACAGTGATGAGGAGTTGTGTGAATTTTATGATGAATAAAACTTGAGTTCAATAACTTTATGTAATACATTTTTTTTCAAATTTCGGGCCCCAAAATTAAGGTGCGTCTTATACATGGGAGGATCTTATACATGGGGAAATACGGTATATATAATTATAG
>NW_017731477.1:2116524-2121243 GCF_001890085.2 Hipposideros armiger | reverse complement strand
ACAGGGTCCATTTCAAACTCCATTTGAGCCTTTTAAGTCTCTATTTTAGTAAGTGTGGAAGTCAGATGTTATGTCTCAGATTATTTGGGAAACTTAAAAAACAACAACAAAAACCTGCCTTTTTTTTTTAGTGCTTTCTGTGTCTCTCGTCCTAGGTTCTCACTCTTAGAGATGCAACCATAAGGTGCAGAAGAGTGAAAGGTCTGGGAAAATATCCACAAATCAGTTTTTATTCTTAATCTTCCAAAGAACTTTATTCAAAAAGGACAATTTTAAAAAGGAATATATAATAAAAGAAAGATATTTTGTTCATAAATGTAATTTTGAAATGTATCATAAGGAACAAAATATTAAAAAATTTATTATCTCTTATAAGAGATAATAAAATTTTTACTTATTGATTTTATGGAATATCTATTGTTCTCTAGGCACTTTTACATACCTTAGCCATAATCCTGTCTACAGTTAAAGAAACAGAGTTTAGAGAGACTATAATTTGCCTCAAATTGCACTGTTTTTGGTAAGCAGCAGAGTCAGGATTTGAATCTGGCTTTCAGACATCAAAGTCTGTTGGTACAAGTTGCCTTTGAAGAAGTGGGCCAAGACGGTCGCTTGCGTCGCCTTACTGATAAGGAGAATAAAACTACACAAGGAAACCTGGCTACTTAGAAGGTCCCTCTGGAAAATTATCAAAAATGAGGCCACATCCTAAAGTGAGTTCTTCCTACCATTTCTTAAAAGGTTAATACTATTGCTAAAAGTCTCCAAAATCCAAAAATCCTTATTTCATGATGACTAGATTGAAATTGCAGCACTCTCCCTCCCCTTGTCTGTCTTGCTTCCCCTACACAAATTGCTGGTTGTTGAGCTGCCAACACACCAGAACTCCCCTGGTGCTTCTCACACATCTCCAGAAACCATGTCAGACCAGCTCGGCTCATGTTCATATTCTCCTTGGCTGATGAAATATTTAAACCGTGCTGATAGCCTCAGATGGCATTTTAGATGCTGAATACACCACCCTGTGGGTCTCTTTCCAGAGGAACAGTAGGCTGCAGTGCCCTGCATCCATTCTCTCCTGTGTTTATGCTAAAAATGTCAGTTCTTCCTAATGCTTTTTAATCAAAAGCGGCTCATCACCAACATTAAAAAAAAAAAAGGAAAAAAAAGCTGTTTCTAGTAGGCTTGACTGGCCAAGTGCACACAATTAGTAAGACCTTTTGGAAGAAGAATTTACAGAAAATGCTCCATTCGTTGACTTTCAATTAAAATGGTAAGAGTGGCAGATCAAGTGATAGGAAACCTGTTGCCTTGGTCAATCCTGTGGCTGGTGGGAGGGCAAGTCTCTCTTTGTAAGCACAGGTGAGTAGGTCATTCCAAGTGCAGCTTTTACACCCAAGCTAATTGATGAAGACATTTTCATTTTGACCTGATCCCATAGAAAATAGACAAACCCAAAACACTTGTCAAAGAGCTGTGCTAAGATAGGTGAGGTTAACAGGTGTGAGGGACTAGGCTTTCCTTGATATTAATCACAAATAATTTGAGTCTTAGTACAGTGCCCTTGCTCCTTAATTTTCATGGTAGAAATCAGAACATCTCCCTTCAATGCTGTTAATGGGGTCATTCTCTGAGTCTGAGCTGGTTGCCATGCCGTCCATCCCATGGAATCCTAAAAACCATCATCATTTGTTTCTAAACAGATCAAGAGCTATTTACCATTTCAGTGTTTTGTGCACAGCTGGGTGTCTGGCAAATGTCCAATATCCATTAACATTTAAAAATTAGTCCCATAATGCATCTTTTCCAGGGCTTGAGAAGTATGCACAGTGACACATGTTGGGAACCAATTACACTTGCGCTACCATTAGTCTGGCTGTATTCAACTTCCCAGTAAATGCAGGCTAATTTAGTTTCCAGAATGCTGTGTCTAAATTCATGCAATGACCTTAGAGTAAGACTGGGTATCTAAAGATTTAAAGAAGAACAAATTGCTTAGCAAGAATATTACTTCTCATAGGAAAACATGAGAATGTATTATATGACAATTTGCTGAATTCTGCGTTTCCTTTTAACTTATCCTTTCTAAAACTTCCAGGCAGGGTGAATAGGGAGAGCCCAAAAACACTAACAGATTTCAGTCACTGTTTCTATTCCCTTGGTCTGCAAAGCTAACATCACTTTATATCTTAGCAAATAGTTTTAAATGTGTCTATTCTTTCTCACTTCTGGGGTGATAGCTGGTTTACCTCCTTCCATTTGTTTACTGAATGAACAAATTCTGTGTTCGAAGTAGAGCACTTCAAACTTTATTGGGGAGTCATCTTATGGCCTAAGATGAGCAAAGCAAACACTGTAATTGGTGGTTTGGTAAAAGGTTGAAAGCAGAGAAGTTCAGAAATTAGTACTTTCTGGAAGGTGCTCTTCTTTAAGTTTGCACTATCTAGAAGAATCCCTCTACTAAAACACAAGATGAAATAGGGAGACCAATCTACCTGGGGAGCAGCCAGTAGAGGCTTCGCCTTCATGGAAACTGGCTTCGCCGGCTGCTGATTCTGGGGCACATACTGTACCAAGCTTATCTTAGCTGCAAAGTCTATGTCATGCTGTTTAATAAAGCTAAATTGCTCACATAAGCAGAATACTGTGCCATGGGCTTTTAGGATTCAGAGGTGGTTAAAAAATATAATTTTTCACTAACATTCAACAGAACAATTTAGCAATAGCTTACAGAAAATTGCAGGAAAGCAGTAATTTTCCAAATGTGCGCAAACAGATTCAGCAATTTACAAATTAGATAGGTTTTAGGGGTGGTTAGGTATGTTCAGTGAGCTAGCGAAGTTGTCCTTTCTTTGGGGGGGCTCCCCATGCCTCAGGTCACGCTGGGGAACATTATTCCATTTTTCTCAAGCACCTTGAAATATTTCACGACAGAGCAACTTTTGGAGGTTATAATTGTTAAGTTAAAAATTGCATTGGCTGAGTTGATTTGAATTGGGGCTGGTTCTAGGAAATGTCATGGTCTTTGTAATTTAAGAATAATTTTTAGTGAGTTAGAGTTATACATTAGGACCTCCTTTGGTACACTCTTAATTTGAGAAGATGACATGTTTTGGGTTGAGATGATTTTAAACATCATAAGAAATACAACTGCCTCATTAGGCCTTTACTGAATTAGGAATTTGGGGTTAGCATTCTATTATATTGTTTGGGAAATGTGAACCATAGATACTGATGAAAATTTATAGGCTAAGCAGATAGACACAGTAGATTAAAATAATAAAGTATACATGTGCCNTTGTTGTTTGTTGATTTATTGATGATAGCCATTCTGACCGGAATGAAGTGGTATCTCATTGTGGTTTTTATTTGCATCTCTCTAATGATTAGTGAGGTTGAGCATTTAAGAAATATTTCTTAAACCCAATGTGTCAGCCCTTTTTTTGGGTATTGGAGACAAAATAGTGAAATGTTCAAAAAGGTAGATAAAATCTCTTTCCTGAGGGTGCTTGCATTCTAGCAAGTAAAATAAGAAAGAGGGATACAGGCAAGTATGAGGACTATTGAAGGACCTTCAAAAGTGTATCCGTCAGAAGAGGAACCTTGTGGAAGGGAGAGTGAGATTTGATGGTCGTAAATAGTAGAGACGTTTAGAAGAGGGAGCAGCTTACATCTCTATTGGGTGTTGCTCTATAGGACAGGACTCGGATCAATGGGGAGGATTAGGGAGGCAGATCTTGCTCAGTATAAGAAAGAACTTGCTAGCAATTAGAGTTTTACTACATTGGTCCCTACAGAACCCTCACACACTGCTAGTGGGAATGTAAATGGTGCAGCTGCTTTGGAAAACAGTCTGGCAGCTCCTCAAATGATTAAACATACATTTACCATATGACCCAACAATTCTACTCCTGGGTACACACACAAGAGGAATGAAAACATATGTCCCTACAAAAAGTTGTACCTGAAAGTTAGTGGCAGCATTATTCATCATAGAGAAAAGGGGAAAACAACCAAATGTCCATGAGTTTGTTGCCGGAAAATGGGCTCTTCGTGTACGCCAGAGGAAAGAATTCAAGGACACATCCAGTAAGCCAAACAAGCAGCAGATTTATTAAAAGAGATAGGATAGTACACTCCCAAGATGGTAGAGTGGGCAGGCCAGGGGAAGAGCAACTGCTCCAAAGAACAAAGGGGCTTATGAATTTATTACCCTCAAAATGAGGGCATAAAATATTCAAAATTTAAGGGTGGTGTTATAAGTGTTCCCAGGCAGGTCCTCACTGACTACTCCTTCCTGTTGGGAGGTGCGATTCTCTTGCCCTTATTTGGCTCTCGTTGGAACTGTCATGGTGGTATAGGGGGTGGAGAGTTCCCCTGCCTTATATTACAATATAGTACCATTGTTATCCATTATAATTAGCTAAAGTTCACCTTGAGGGGCAAGATGGCATCCTGGGTCTGCTCTCAGCCACCAAAATCTGCTGGCTAGTCCCGTTGCTGTATTTTTGTTAAGAGTGACCTCATCTCCTTTCTTTGTCTCCCCTCACCCCCTCCTTCATTTCCTCCCCTGTCTCCCCACAGCCCTATTCTTTCCACCTACGGTAACAAATTGACGACCAGGCAAATGAAATACAGTGGAATAGTTTTTGGTGATAAAAGAAATGAAGAACTGACACAGGCTACAACATGGATGACCCTTGAACACATTATGCTAAG
>NW_017731477.1:2087336-2113119 GCF_001890085.2 Hipposideros armiger | reverse complement strand
TTTTAGTGTAGGGATTAATCCAATGGATATAGAAGAACTTGATTTATTGGGAAGAGGTTTGATTTGGTTGAGACTACTTTATTTTAATAACTGGAAAGGTAAAGATTTTATCTATAACAATAATTTGAATCTGTGCCCTGCTTCAAAAAAACTAGTTCAAAACAGGCTGGGGGAAAAGGTGCATTTATCTTTTGTATAAAATGCATGCAGGGTTATGATCTCATCACACATTAAAAAAAAACCTGTACAATTGGAATCGTGAATAAGAAATGTATTTCCTTCAACTTAATTATTTAGTTTCCTACTAAGAAGTTGCTCTGCAGAGGTCAATTATCCTTCAGGGATAGCCTGGAAGAAATGAACAATTAGCTTGATTTTCTGTTGAATTTGGAGCTTGAGACTCAGTATGTGATCTATTAGAAAAAGGAGATAATTCCTCTTAAACCATGTCCTAATCTACATGGGAGCCTTACACGGTAGGTAAGAAATCAGCAAAGTAATCCAATCCACCACCATGGGGCCAAGACTGAGCATCTTGATATACAACAATCATGGCTTCAAAACATTAAAAGAAAAATCTCTCATGGGGAGCAATGAAGGATAACAGAATTCACTCTTCTTATGAAGTGCAAAACCTTATGAAAGGGAAATGCCATTTGATTTTTTTTTAACTAAATACAATTGCTCAAATCTGATTAAAGGGAATAGCAGCAAACATTGTAATCTGGGATAATCAGGAGAGCGTACAGTTTTATGGAGAGATGAAAGGCAAGACTAAGACTCTCATAAGCTTCAGACTATCCAGGAGGCTGACTATTATTACCTGGCTCTGCTCTAAAAAAAGCTGTCTTGCCCCAAGAAACAGAATTTAAAGTGGGGAGTAAATTGAGTTAAAAAGCATCCTGCACAGAGCTTTTCAGAAAAGCACTGAATTCGCCTACACAATGAATCTAGAAAAAAATTCTTTCCTTTTGGAAATGTCTTTCCCTTTCTTTTTGAGTTATTTTAACATGGGAGTTGTAAATACAACATTCTTTATCTCTCTTTCTCTCCCTCTCTACCACCCTCCCTCTCTAAATTTGAGGATGCTAGTTTGAGCTATTTCCTTGGAAGTCAGGGTTATGTTTTAAGCTTAATAATATTGGATGCCCCTTAAGACCTTTAAATCACCTTCATGTCACTGATTTAGCATTTCCCTTGAGGATGAATTCATTTGTTCTGTCTCAGTTCTAGGAGTTTGGTTTTTAAACATACACACACACACACACACACACACACACACACACACAGGAGAGAAATGGGAATATGTAGAGGGTTCAAAGAAGAACTCACAAGTATATTACGGAGTGGAAACTTGCTGTAGTTGTGTCATTTCAAATATAATCCCAAGAAAATAGTTTTATAGCCAGTTGCTACTTTTCCTTACAAGAAGAACAGTTTTTATCAAAAAGTACTGAGTGGGTGGCAGAAATAAGTCTCTGCCTGGAGAGAGAATAGCACTCTCTTGAATGTCTGCTACTTATGATACCAATGGTAATTTGTAATAATATATAGAGAGGGCACCCTGAATTCATTTAACCAATTTCAATGAGATTTAAACACTTTTCACACATTTCCATTTATTTTCACTGCATTCTGGTGAGGCAGAGTGGGCAGATTTTATTTCTCCCTTTGCTGTTAAGAGATGGCTGTGATGCAGACTAGAGCCGAGACTGTGTGGAGCAGTGTCTGGTGAGACAAGATTAGGTGCTTCTTGTTGAACCCTTTTAAAGTTATTTTTTCTGACATATTTCCCTTTGAATATATATATATATATATATATATATATATATATATATATATATATATATATATATATATTGTGCTCAGTTTCACACTACTTCCAGTCTGGCCTATGGGGGGCAGAGGGTGAGGGAGGCGGGACAGCAGGGGGCACGGGGCAGGATTTTGAATTAATCTGGAAGATGTGCTCTTTTATTTTAATCTTCCTTTTCCCTTAAACTCAACTTTTGCTGACAGCTGACCTAATAAACTTGAGCCATCGGATTGGCATCAGATGTGGCCAGATGAGACTTATGAGGAAATACGTGTTCCAACCACTCAGTGAGGGCCTGTATCTACAAAACCAAGCCCTGCCTACTTGGCTGCTTAATGTGTACTGAAGGACTGGTAGACGTGACTATCACAGTTTTGGGTGTCAAGACATGCCTGGGCTTAAGCCCTGACTCTGACACTTTGTATGAGTTTTCATCCTCTGTAACATGGAGATAATATTGGTAACCACCTCATAGGATTCTTTATTTATTTATTGGAAAGGATGAATGAGAATATGTGAGTAAACATGGCTGTGATTGTTAACATGCTGTTACTACAGACCCATCCTGAACCAAGCACCTTACATCTCTGTGATGAGTATCAGCCTTGGACTCAGAATTTCTTTGAGGCTGGTCTTGTAGTGTACTTTCTTGGTCAAAATCACCAAATGCCAGCTTTCTTTGTTATTTTATGTTGGGACCCCACAAAGGAACTTCCCTGAGAGTAGTTTTTATGTTAAAAATATATTACAGAACTCTTAACCTCAGGAAGTTTCCGTGAGGTTTTCTGCTCAATTGAACTCTAAAATATATGGGTTGAATTAGATCAAGATGACTGAGGATGCCATGAACTAACCCGTGTCCTACAGAGTAGTAAATTTTGCCATAAGGAAGCCTCACACCTCATAAAACTCCTTCTGATGTTACAAAATGGATGTGGTGGTAGTTTCCGAATGCATTTCTGCACTTTGCTACCAGAATGGAAGCATCAGAGAATGTTATGTCCGAAGGCATCTTGAATAGCACCAAGCTCACTTTTTAGCTCATTTTGCAGATGAGGAAGCCAAATATAAAATGTTCACCCTAAAGAGGTTCAAGATGGCAGCAGCATAGGCGGACACTGAACTCGCCCTCCCATGAGCAAACTCAAATATACACTTATATAGACAATTACTCTCCAACTGAGGGCTGAATGAGCAGCTTCTGAACAACAAACAAGAGAAACAGACTGAATAGAGAAGGCAGGGAAGCCAAGGGAGCCCTCAGGACCTCTCTAGGTTGGAGGAGTCCTGAATGCTATTATTTACATTCTGGCCCCATAGGACAGAGAAAACTCTATTGGGGGCTTTGGCTTACCTGCAGGATCACCATTTTGGTGCATTCCCAGCAACATCACCCAGAGCCTTTGGCCTCCAAACACAGGGAGCAAGCACAGACAGGGGTCACTGTGACTTGACCTCCTTGCTGGGACTCATTCCAGCCCAGTGAGCCTGTGCCTCCGGTTCCAACCAGCTACTCGAACTACCAGGCACATAGGCCCAAACAGAGGTCATCCCTTCACAAGGCTACTTTCTGTACAACAAACAAGAGAAAGACCATATAGAGAAGGTTGGGGAGCCGGAGGGATTCTCTGGGGTCGGAGTGGCTGGTGAGCTTCACTGTTTACATCCCCTCCACCTCCATAGGGTGGGCTGGGGACTCTATCCAGGTGCTCAGCACTATCTGCAAGACCACCGGAGCACATTCCCTACACATCCCCGTGTCCAATTCAGCCTGAACAAAGGGAGTACGCAGGATCAACCGGCCATTACTACACCACGCAGCCGGTCTCCCTACCTGGAGCCAACTGGAAGAATAATTAAATAATTTGGGATTTGAATCAAGGACACCTGATCTCAAGAGTTGTGCTCTTTTCATTTAGTTCAATCTTTACCTCATTAGGGAGTCCCTGCGCTGAAGAGACTGGAAATAGTAGCTGCCACCAATGGTGGCAAAAAAAGCGTCCCCTCAATGGGGATTCTCTGCCATGGCTGATATGCCTTTTGTGTGTCTAAGGCTGGGGATCTGGAAATTGGCCTGCCAACCTAGCCGGTCTGCAAAAACGCCACTCATTAAGGACCATTCAAATCAACCAAAATATTAACACTCGAGAACGGATCTATTAATAATTCAAATACTTTAGTAACAGTCCAAGCATTTTCTCACATTATATTAGAAAATTTCACAATGTTTTCCTATATTTATAAAAGTGATGGCGTTATTTTTCAGAAATAGTATGATTATTAAGCCCTGATGCAATTGTTTCTGCACTGAATAGCCTGGCTTAATGAAAAATTTCCAAAGTCAATAGCTCTTATTTAAATAAATATAATTTTTCTATTAATAGGAAAGCTGTGAATTCATTCCAAGAAAAAGGAAGCTATGTTTAGCATAGAATTAGTGGTGTTTAAATGATTTTGTTTCTTCTAATTTTTTTTAAAATTAAAGTTTATTGGGGTGACAATGGTTAGTAAAGTTAGGTTTCAAGTGTGCAATTCTATAATACATCGTCTATATATCACATTGTGTATTCACCACCCAGAGTCAGTTCTCCTTCCATCACCATATATTTGATCCCAGTTACCCTTTCATTTTTTGATAATGGGTTGTGGGTGGTAACTTCCTAGTCAGGGCTCATTCTGTTCCACTGGCTGTAACAGGTAATAGAGCTTCCATAGCGTCAATCTGCACACACAAACACTTGCACATGCATTTACACATTTACTAGAGCCATTCATACATACATTGGACAGATCCTTATTTGCTGTGAATGAATTTGTCATTAAATGCATAAACTTATTTGAAGGCCTACAATAAGTTAACTGCTCTGCTAAAAAGGAGAGCACAGACTTTGTCTTGACATTAACTCAATTCCTACTAGCTGCCTAACACTAAGTGACTTCAAACCTTCACATTTTAGTTTCTAAATCTGTCAGACTGTGATAAATAATACTTATCTCATGATTGATGAGGGTTAAATTAGGTGCGACACATGTGACTAAATTAATACTTAATTCTATGAATGTCTATGAGGTTGATATAACTATGCATGTTTTTGTAGAGGGAGCAATCAAGAGTCTCCTCAATCTGACTCTCCCAAGTTGTGCAGAATGGCATCTATGTAGCGAACACATGAGGCCACCTTCTGATTTATATGCCTGAAGTCTCGCTCTCAAGTTTTCAGGGCTATATAGAAGTAGCAAGAAGCTTCCTCTTATCTCAGGTGACACTGCAATTGTTCTTAACAGGTAAAAAACATGGAGTCTCTTTTTTATCAATTAGATGCTCATTAAGCTTAGTGAACTTTTATTGATTGGTAAAGGCGTGTGTGGCTCATGAAAGGGGTAGTAGCAACTTAACTGTTCACTGCAAAGCACAGGATGCCGATTACCTCCGTGGAAAGTATTTTCATTTATTGCCTTGGGTTTTATTAACCATCCAGCATCACAACCTAGGAAGGCTGTTTAAATATCTGAGCGAGAATTGATTGTGTGTTTTGACATCGTTGTGCTTTTACAGGAGTATCAGTGATCATATGGATTGGTTGTCCATTTGATGAACTTCTTGCATGAGTGGTGTTGACAGACTGTTCCTTCAAGTGCCTGTTGTCTTCACCAGCATCATTGTCTACTTTATGGGGGTAAACATTTCTCTTTGTGTGTGTGGGAGCACACTTCTAAAATCATGAAGGAAGGCAGTGGGAATATATGATTCTCATATGCAAATAGTTACATTATAGACAACTTTCCAGGAACATTTAGGGCACAAAGCCAAGTAGGTCTATATATCGATTAGGCTGGCTGGTTGCCAGAATAGGAGAACTTGATTCATCTCCCGTAAACTCACTGTTCTCTTCGGAGTCTCAGTACTTTCACTGACAGCATTTCTCCCAGGGTTATAAAGTCTTTGCTACCTATATGGGCGTGGGAAAAGAAGAAAAAAATAATAAAGGAAGACAGAAGCCTGTGCAGATTATTTTGAAGACAGAATTATAAAGCATAACAAATGTTTACCTTTGATATCTTTTTCATAAGAAGCCTAGGAGAAATCATCTTTGTAGTTTTTCTTCAATTCTTTGACCTACTTTTGGCAAAGGAAGGAGGATAAGGCAATAATGAGACGGAGTCCGGAGCTTGGCCCACCTGAGCTATCTTCTACCCTTCACTTGTCCTCTGTGTGGCCTGAAGGCAGTCGCCCCTATAGTTCCACGATGCAGGCTCAACATCTCCAGAATGAGAATAACTACCATGTAGAGTCATGAAAATTAAAGAAAACATGCAAAGTGCCCAGAAAACAGTAAGTAATTAATAATGACAGCTATTTTGTTTGTTTGTTTTTTTGACAAGGCCAGCCGCTGGGAAGACAAATAACTAGCAGTTAGAATACGTGTATTAGAAGTGGGCAAGGTGCTAAATTCTGTTTTCAGCTTTACTGTTGACTCATTGCATACTTGGTATTAGTAATGTCCCTTTTTATTTGTGCCATTTGAATAAAAATTCCATGGAAAATATGATGTTGGAATTTGGTGATAATAACAGACACTTGGAGTGTTTTCAGAAAGGAATGTTTTCAGAAAGGAAATAATGGGGGAGGGATAGGCCATGCAGAGCCTGCTGACCACTGTGAGAACTTTGGCTCTGACTTTCACCACTTCAGGGTTTTAAGCAGAGGAGTAAAATTGCCTGAATTATGTTTTTGCCGCATCCAGCACGGCTAGTCGAATGGGCCGGAGTGGGGGCAACGGAGGATTAAAGAAAGACAGACAAAGAAGTACTTGAAAGTGGGGGCTAGGTGGACAGCTGTCTCCTGATGGGAGGACAGTGACCCAGTCTAGCAGCCGTGCTTTACTTACATAGTATAGCCTTGCTTATATGGGGGCAAGGAAGGGGAGGAAATGGCCTTGGACAGAGGATGTTCTGTGCATCAGCTACAGTATGTTTGCAACCAATGTTATAACAAATGTATCGGACTCAGGATGTTTTATCACCAGTGTACCGAAACCACCTCCATATGCTGAGATGCTGTGTCAGCCATGCAAAAACACAGCCAGAGAGTGTACCTTGCACCAGACTCTCCTTTACAGCTCCAGAAGCTGGTCTTGGTCTCCGGGATGTTTTCAGTTAACTGTTGTGGTTGCTGAGTTGACAGTAGCCTGTGGGGTAGGGGTTAGAGAGAAATGGAAGAGAAGAAGCAGAAAAGACCTGTTGAGTGGATATTGCAGTGATCCAGATGGGAGTTGATGGTATCTCAGATCAGGATGGTGGCAGCAGAACTTTTGAGAACTAATTATACTCTTGATGTATATTCAAGATAAAGACAACATGTAGATGGATTGGGTATTGGGTGCAAGAGAAAGAGGGGTTGAGAATCACTTCAAAGGTTTGACCTGAGTTACTGGAAGGACAAAGTTCCATCAACTGGGATGAGGAGAGCTGGTGGAGAAGATTTGGACGGAAGGTTACAAGTTCAGTTTGGGACATGCTGAGCTTTAGAATGTTTATTTAATTATAGGTAAAGATGTCAATTAGGCAGTGAGATATATGAATCTAGTTAGAGATATGAATTTGGAGGTCAGACTAGAGGTACAAATTCGGAAATCATTTGCGTAAAGATTGTTTTTAAGGCCATAAACTGGAGGAGATCACCGAGGAAATAAGTGTGATAAAAAGAGAGGACCAAGGGCTGAACCCTGGGACAGTTTATTTCATTAAATGATGTCTCCCCCAAATTAAATGAAGACCAACATTATTCAAAAGGGCCCATATCTGCATTGTGTCACTTTTGTGACTTGTAACTGTAAAAAGTATAGGTCTTCCTGCTTTAGCTAGGATGCTGCGGAAAGAGAGGGCATAGTAAACACCAGGTGAAATATGATCCTTTGAATGTCTCTTAACTGTCATGGACTTACATCTGGAATATACAAAGAATGCTAAAATTCAATAGTAAGAAAACCAAACCTCAATTCAACGATAGGCAAAAGATCGGAATTAAAACTTTACCAAAGAATATATAAAAATGGAAAACAAACACATGAAAAGGTACACAATATCATTCGTCTTTATGGAATGCAAATTATAATCACAATGGGATATCCCTGCACACCAACTAAAATGGCTAAAAAGCAAAAACAAAAGCAAACAAATGAAAAACTGGCAGTGTGCACATGCTGATGTGGGCTCAGAGCAAGTGGGACTCTGCTACTCCTGGTGAGGGATGCAAAATATCATAGCCACTTTGGGAAACAGGCAATTTCTCAAAAAGTTAAACACATACTAACCATATACCCAGCAATGCATATTTATCCAAAAGAAATAAAACCTTATGTGCACACAAAGTTCTGTGCACACATGTTTTTAGTGGCTTTATTCATAATTGCCGAAAACTGGAAAGGACCCAAATGTCATTCAACTGATGAATGGATAAGCTGTCACACATCCTTAGAATGGAATACTATTTAGCAATAAAAAGGATAGACTGCTGATACACACACTAACATGGATGAATCTCAAATGCATTGTGGTAAGTTAAAAAAGCCAGATTTGAAAAGCTACAGATTGTTTGATTTTATAAAGACAACCTATAAAGACAGAGAACAGGTGAATGGTTGTGACAGATTGGGGTTTGGAGAGGGGGTGCACTGAAAGAGTCACCTGTGAATACTTTGGGGAGGGGTTTCTGCTCTATAGCTCGATTGTGGTGGTGATCACATTACTGTATATACTTGTCAAAGCTCATAGAACTGTAAACCAAAACAAGTGAATTTTAGAGTATAAATAATTATATCTCAATCACCCCGATTAAGGAAAAAACAGTAGCATTTCTTTACACAAAAAATAAACAACTGGGAAAAAAATTAGAACAAACCAAACAACCACATGGCTTCACAGTGTTGGGGAATATTGGGAAACTACCTGAAAAAGGCAAGAGGAAGCCAGTTGCCATACTGAAGTATTTCCCAAGTGCTGGGCAGGAAACAGTCTATGATGTCACGTCCCCTTTCATTTGCTGCATCCAGGAGCACTTTGAACAAAGCCAGCGGTATACTACTGTAGACCGTGGGATAGCACTCTTGTCTCGGTGAAAGATGACCCAGTCTAACATACTATAAAGTGTCAGCATCCAACAAGCTTGTTGTATTTTAGATCCCAGACTCAGAGACACCATGTATGGTATTTTCACCCGGGGTGAGTTTGACCTAAAACACCACAGGCAGATTCTCTAGAGTAAAAGATTTTCAACTAGCTGTCAGTGATGATTAGTTACAAAGGGAAAGAGAACTTGCCCCATTTTGACACTAAATGACAGAACAATGTGACAAAAGCTAAAAACAGAAAAAAAAAAAGGTCTCTAAGACAAGAGACTGATTCCCAGTAGTATGAGGGACAAGTCTTTTGATTGCATCTTTTGTCCTACAAATCATAAATCCCTACCCTCAAAAGGCTTTCCAAGCTGGGCTCCTAGATTTTAGCCCGGTGACCTCCAAAGTGCAATTTCCAAAGTTGAAGGAATCTGACCTGCATTTAATATTTAGTTTCTGTCTATCTTTGCAAAATATATTCTGGAGGAGAAGCACAGAAGTACATTATGGCCTATAAATCAGGCATGACATGGACAGCATGTTCTATCGCTTTGTAAAGACCTGAGTAATGGGTTAAAACCCTGATTATTAGTAAAGATGCTCTTTCAAACCTCTTGATTTGGGCTTCTAGCCAGGCTATGAATTGGAATGTTAGCTTTCTGTAAAACCTCAACCATGAGAATAATGTACTGGGCAAAGCTTTGCTAGAGCACCAGACGGGGTCCCTGCTCTAAGGGCTGGCATTAGTGTAGGAAGAAGCAAAACTTAATAATAAAATAATAATGACGATGATGATAATGGCAAGTCAAAATAGCACATGCTAAATCACAAATGTGTAGAAGAAATAGTAAATACAATAGAGCAGCAGCCTACTGTAAACAGAGGTTTGAGAATCACACAGTTCTGCCCGTGAGTCCAAGTTCCATTCCTTTGTAACTGTGAAACGCTGGACATCTTATGTAACCTCTGTCTCAGTTTTTTTATCCAGAAAAAAAAAAGATAATTATAGATTCTGCTGCTTAGACTTGTGAGAATTAAGGGAGATCATGCCTATAAATGTTTAGGTACAGCGTGTGACATAGAAAGCACGCAATGTGTTAGCTGTCGATCGGAGAGGTAGTAGAAATAGTAGTAAGACTGGAAAATGGCAGCTCTTTCTGCAATGGCATATCAAGTGTGCTTGCAGTGGGGGAGGGAGGAAGTTCTGGCTGGAGTTATAAATATGGGAGTGTAAATAGTACTTACAATCATGGTGGTGGAGTGAGATTAGCAAAGGAGAGAATGTAGTTAGACAAGAGGGGAAGGCCTTGCACAGAACTCTCCAGCACCAAAGTTTAGAGATTGGTCAGGAAAGGGGCTAGTAACATTGGAATTTTTTTCTTTTTCGTTCGTTTTGGAACTTACCTCTCCAGCACTTTACAAATCCCCCATAAATATCACAGCAATGAAATTAGGCCTCTATCTAAATTCTGACAGGTATCTCCACAGACTTTCATTTCTGTCATTATTAATGGAATGTAAAAAATAAGTTAAATAAACTTCTGTTGGCATGTGTAATTTTAGACTAGGTCTCCATCATCAAAGTAAAGGGTTGAGGCAATTATCTGGATAATTCAGGCAGAACCTACCAGGCCCTTGGGACTCCACTCTCCTTCTGCTCCTTTTATACGAGTAACCAGGGAACCACTTCAATCCTTTCTCCACTCACGTAACTCTGGTCTTACTATATCTTTAACCACTGGACTTTGTCACTGAAATAAATATATCATATTGGAAACATATACCAGCAAGGGAAGGCATTCTCATTTCACATGTGGATGTGTTTTATTTCCATATGGTCTATGCTGTGAGCCAGTATGAAAGACAGATCTAAAATGGAAAGGACTAATAAATGAAGGAAGACAGTCAAGAACTGAGTCCTTGTCATTTTGAAAGGAAATCAGGCTCACTAAAGGTGAAAGAGCTGAATTTTCTCAACGAGAGCCTGTATTGTCATTTATTATTATTTAAGGCTCTTTGGAAGAAGAGCAACAATACTAAAATATAAGAGAACACTTTGACCTGAGTCACCAAACACCATGTGAATTTATAGCCTCCTCATTAGAGATATTTTTCTAATCAAGAAGCAGCACTTTAGCCTCATGAAAAGCGATGTGAGGGGGATGAGATGTTTTTGATTAAACAAGCCTGGAAAATTTTACTTGCTTAGATGCTCAGGTTAGGATAAATAACGGCAGAATAAATAAATATTTCACCAGCAAAGGACACCTTCCTTTTTGTGAGGCTGAATACAAGTCCACGGAACTCGCAGCTGTGCCGAAATAAAGAGAAGCCACCAGCTCTAATTCAGCACTGACCGAGCCTGTCAGATCTTACCTTAATGAGGCACAGATCCTAGGACAGGAGAGGAACAAAACAAAGCTGTGTGATAAGGTACACAGTGCAGTAATTGGATCAAGCTGAGGCAGTGGTGGTCCTTAACAGCAGCCATGGGTACAAATGAAAGGGCTGTCACTTGCGAATAGGTTGCAATGTTTCAGTTTTTACTTTTGTCCATAAGTTGTGTGTCAGGAGAAAAGTCTTAAAAGTGTAGTTTTTCCTTTTCCATTTGCCTTCCAGAATATTTGTCTCTGTTCATACTTCAGCAGATTTAACAACATGGCAAATCTTGAAATGTCTGAAATCCTTTAATTTACATGAGTATATGTCCTTTCTCAGGTCTTAGGACCTTCTTCTACGTCTGGCAAATTCCCTATATTGCTAGCATAGTGTTGCAATTTGCATTTTATTGTCCATGATTTGCCAGCTTTCCCAAGAAATGCCAGGTCAATATTGACATCGTATATGCTATGAAATGAGCCCTCCAGAATAAACCGAGGTCTTGTTACAATCAAAGAAGTCTTTAACACCCATGACCCACGGCAATCTTATAATAGCTCCATGGACATTGTTTTGGTAATCTACTGCTTTGTAACAAACTGTCAAAAATTTTGTGGCTTAAAACACCAGTTTATCATTTTTCTGCATTCTGCAATTGGATTGGGCTCAGTGAAGTGGTTCTTCTGCTCCATCTGGTATCTGTGGGGGCTGGGACATAGAAGATAGCTGCTTTACTTACATGTCTGGATGTCATCTGGGATGTTAGGAACATCTGTCTCTACCCGGCTCTTCATGTGGAGAGCTTGGGTCTCCTAATGGCATGATGGTCTCAGAGAAGCGTGACTTCTTACATAGTGCCTGTCTTCCAAGAAGGAGGCAGAAGCTTCCAGTCCTTTGCAGGCCAGGGCTTGTCCCATAACATCACTTCTGCTGCATTGTAAGAGGGCCACCCAGATTAAAGGGGCAGGAAATAGTTTTTCTCTGAGGAGATGAAGAAGCACTTACAGGAAGGAAGGAATTGATGGTGGACATCTTTAGGGGCCTTAGTGATGTCCCCTGACTGCTCTGGTGGGGACTGATGAGCACTGGCTGTTGGGTTCATTGTTTGTAGATGGTTTGTTTTTATTGAGCATATTATTTCAGAGATATGCGTGCTCATTTAAAAAGTGTTTCTCAAACAATTTTGTGGTTATCCACAACAGGAAGCATCTCATATCATGAGCCAGTATACAAAAATCAGGTTACAAAAATATAAATATATTAATATATCCTATAATATATGTGTATGTGTGCACCAGGTCTGACAATTAAGTTTGCAAACTTGCCAATGTGTGCTTACATTGGCAGCACTGTACAAATAGCTTGGTGAGGTTTCATAACCTTGGTGTATCAGTGTCTCACAGCTGTGTTCATGTCGACATGTGCCAGTGTCTTGCTGAGTGGCATTCATCATTGTAGTTGCGCATTTTTGTGTGATGTCAGAAGAATGTTTGAGCTTGAATTAGAGCAACGAACAAACATTCAATTTCTTGTTAAACTTGGCAAGAGTGGAAGTGAAATCAGGAACATGTTAGTCCAACTTAATGGGGACGATGCTATGAAGAAAACAGCAGTGTGCAAATGGATTAAATGTTTTTCTTAAGGGAGAGACACATCACTGATGAAGAGAGGTCAGGGAGGCCAGTAACGAGCAGAACTGACAAAAACATTGCAAAAATCCATTGACTTATGTGTCAAAATCATCAGCTGACTGTGAGAGGCATAGCAGACCAGGTAAACATTGATAGAGAAACAGTTAGGGAAATCTTAACGGAAAATCTGGACATGAGAAAGGTGTGTGCAAAAATGGTCCCAAAGGAGCTCTTGCATCATGACAATGCACCAGCTCACGTGGCACTGTCTTTGAAGGAGTTTTTAGCCAGTAAACAAATAATTGTATTGGAATACCCTTCCTATTCACCTGATCTGGCCCCCAATGACTTCTTTCTGTACCCGAAAATAAAGGAAATATTGAAAGGAAGACATTTCGATGACATTCAGAGCATCAAGGGTAATATGACACAGCTCTGATGGCCATTCCAGAAAAAGAGTTCCCAAATTGCTTTGAAGAGTGGACTAGGCTCTGGCATCAGTGCATAGCTTCCCAAGGGGAGTACTTCGAAGGTGACCATAATGATATTCAGCAATCACAATTGTCAGATTGCTACACATATACGTAACAGTAGTTTCATAAAACAATGTTGATCCTTAATATGTGCACTGAACTCTGCTCTTTTTAAATTCTGCTTCATTTTAAAGAAAGTCAGCCTTGACCCATAAAATTGATTTCATGACCTACCAATGGGGTAACATTATGATTTAAAGAAGGCCAATCTAATCCTGTCTACTTGTTTTACAGATGCCATTGCTGAGGATTCCTGGGGTTGGCGACTTGTGCGAAGGAAGAACTAGAATGCAGCCCTCCTGACTAAGAAGCTAATGTTCTACCGTGCGTCTCACTTATATATGCAGAGGAAGCAGTGGTCTGATAAGAACGATTGGTTCTGTTTAGGTTATGCTTTCTCATTCGGGTCTCCACAAAGGTGCAAATGAAGGAGTTTAAAAAAGCACTTCCTTTCTCATTTCCCAACAACTTAACCATGCTTATAGAATTATTCAAGTGTAAGCATTAATTTACAGCACGTTCAAGCAATAACCAATTCTCTGCCCTCAGACTTTTTTTGTAGCTTGCCTCCTTCACAGTCCTAGGATGTATAAAGAAATAAAGGAAGTCCATGAAGTCATCACATTTACTACTTGTTAATGAGAGGAAACGTTTCCTGACTCGAATGCTGTGAGGGAGCAGAGCAGTTTCCTATGGGAGGTGGTGGAGATGTCACGGGAGATTCTGAGGACTAGGGCTGTCTTCCAAGGAAGGGTTTTAGTGTATTTCTGCCTGGAATCATAGATTGACTAAATGACTTATGAATCCAAATCACCATGCACCTTGGCTTAGTGGTGTCTGAGGCTGCCTTCACTGATGGCCCATTGGCTTTCCAACAATAAAACTGCTTATTAAGTAACTCAACTATCTCTAAACATAGGCCTGCAGTTGGCAGTGCAGAGCTCTCAGGTGTTACTTTGGATTTTCCTGTAGCTTGAGGTCCTTCTGCAGCACTGTCCACTGGAAATAAGATGTGAGCCATATACGAGGCACTTTTCAATTTTTTAGAAGCCACACTGAAAAAAATAGAAACAAGCAGGTGGAATGAATTTTTAAACTTCATATTTTGAAAAAATGTAGACTTGTAAAAAACTGCAAAAATCGTGCAGTATTCCCACATACCCTTCACCCAGCTTCTCTTAATCTGAGCGTCTTGCATAAGCATGGTAAAGTTATCAAAATTAAGAAATCAATACTGGTGCAGTACTAGCAACTAAACTGCAGACTTCCTTGGGATTGGTGAAATTAATTAAACCAATAGATCCAGAATATTATTGCGGCAACATGTAATCCATGTACAAATGACCAACAAGGTATTTTGCATTCTTTATTTTGTACTAAACCTTCAAATCAGGTGTGTATTTTACACTCACTGCACAGCTTAGTTCAGGCCAGCCACATTTCAAGCACTCAGTTGCCACATGGCTGGTGGCTGGTACTCCTCTAACAACTCAGAGATTGGTCACCAGCAATCGACTTATTCAGGTGTGAATTATAGGCAGAGGACCAGAGTTCACAAAGTACTGATGGTAGTGGAAGGCAAAAATCCCGCTGTTAAGAGAGCCAGCTTAGGGGTCAGGCAGAGTGGAATCCAACTCTGCAGCTTATTACTGACTGTGTGACCTTGACCTATCACTCAAGCTTTCTGGGCCTCTTTTCTTCCTCTGTTAAAAGAAGAAGATGGAGGAGGAGGAGGAGAAAAAAAGGAAGAGAAAAATAATGCATGTTAAATGCTATCTCAGTGCTTTACCAAGTGCTTCTACAAAGCAAACGTTAGCTTTTAGTGGTCATTTGTGTCACTACCAAAAGATCAAACATATGTGCGCTTTCTTCAGTGTTGAGTGATATTAAAAGTCGGGTTAAGTTTCTGGTTAATATTTTAGAAAAGCTCAACATGTGTATTTGAGTTCCTACTATTTTCCAGGCATTATACTAAGTGCTCAGAGATAAAAGATGAATAACACCCTTTATGGAGTTTACTATTTGGTAAAAGACAGATAGCATTTAAATGAGAAGCCTTCATTTTCTGTGTGTATGTGTGCATGTTTGTGTGTCTGTGGCAGGGGTTAGGGAAAAAATTATTGTGGCTATTTATTTTTTAAGTGACAAAGGGATTATAGCTTTTAGTGTTATGAAAATAGTTTAAAAATTTGAATATGAGGTTGGACAATTAATCTTGTGAACTTATCCTAGAAAAAGTGCTACATACCTCATTGCTGAATATCACTATGGTCACCTTTGAAGTACTCGCCTTGCAAAGCTATGCATCAATGCCAGTGCCTAGTCCACCCTTCAAAGCAATTTTGGAACTCTATCTGGAATGCCCATTAGACCTGCTATTTTACCTTAGAGTTCCTGAATGTCATCAAAATGTCTTCCTTTCAATGTTTCCTTTGTCTTCGGGTAGAGAAAGAAGTCACTGGGGGTCAGATCAGGTGAGTAGGAATGGTGTTCCAATACAGTTACGGTAAGTCCCCGACTTACGAGCATTCAAGTTACGAACTTTCACAGATAGGAATGGACCTTTCATTATGAACGTTCGTAGACGTGAACAAATCTCGGAAGTAGCTCACGTGTCTGCTCTTGTCAGTTCACTCCATGCAATCCCCTACTGTACCACCATTTTAAGGTAACTGTAAAAGTAAAAACAGTTTATTTACAGTATTTTTGTGTGTTTAGTTTTTTTATGCTTTACATTGTATATTTGTGTCAACGATGTATAAGACTCATTTTTTTGGACTTATGAACAAATCCGACTTATGAACGTTTTCCCAGAACAGAACTCGTTCGTAAGTCAGGGACTTACTGTATTTGTTTACTGGCTAAAAACCCCCTCACAGACAGTGCCGTGCGAGCTGGTGCATTGTCATGATGCAAGAGCCATGAATTGTTGGTGAAAAGTTCAGGCCGTCTAATTTTTTCACACAGCCTTTTAGCACTTCCAAATAGTAAACTTAGTTAACTGTTTGTCCAGTTCATACAAATTGATAATGAGTAATTCCTCTGATATTAAAAAAGGTTAGCTACATTGTTACAACAAGTTTGTGAACTTAATTGTCAGACCTTGTATTAACAATAACCCTATCATCCTCACAGATCTTACTTTCCCCGCCTTTCTCTAGTCATTTATTTTAGAGTGCTTTCATTTGTTTAATTTTGAGTATTTGTAATCATAGTGCAGGTACAATCTCTTATATTTTATATATTAAGTATTTTCTGCAGAATCTGAAAGATTCACTTGTGTAAAAGGTATAGTTACCTAAGGTATTTTAAAAATCAATAGATAAGCTGCATCCATTAGTTGGAATAAACTGTACTTATTTCTTGTTGCAGACTAAAGTGGCAAGCTCATGGAGATGGTTAGATTGGTTAAAAAAATATATCAATGGGAATGATAACAACCAAACTACCTTTTCTTGAGCACTTATGCATGATTGTTCTATGAACCCAGCCATAGGAATCAAGAGCTCTGTCAGCTAATACCCTACAATGTCTCCAGGAGAGTTTTTTTGTTTTTTACATCTCTGAGAATAGCATAGGTCAGTTTTAAAAATCCTGACACATACAGAGAATCAGGAAACCACAATAGGAGTCTACCAAACATGTAATGTAATTGTCGCTGGAAAGTTGTACTATCGGTGATTCTCCCTTCCTCTCTCCCTCTCTTCCTCTCTCCTTCCTTCCTTTCCTTCCCCCCACCCCAGTTACCCTGTCTCCCTCTCTCCATTCCTCCTTTCTACCCACCTTCCCTCCTTCCTTCCTTCCTTCCTAGCCTATATTTTTGACATTTATTTTGTATCATGTAATCATTTGGTCCAAATTATCTAATTTTTTATGTTATAGATACAGTTTGAGAAATGAACAACCTTGAATTTTCAAAATGAAGACTAATAGCTCATTGATGTGTTTGAAAATATTCTATTCTTAGTGCAGTGATCATAAGACAAACACACTGAATTTTGGCTTTTATGTTTGCTGGATATATTCCTTTTAGGCATCTTAACCTTTTTGAGTGTTAGTTTCCTTATTTGTAAAATGAGAATAAGAAATATGCCTTCTTTCCAGGGTTGTTTTGAGAATTGAAAAGATAATGTATGTAAAGCTTGTAGTACAACAGGTGATTTACACACATTTATCACAGAATAAGTGTTTACTAAATGACTGTTTAATAGTCAATCCAAGATGTCAGCCTACTTGGGGATGGGGGATGGGCTAAGGAATAAGGTCTAGTACAGCAAGAATGCAAAAAGAAAGAATATTTTGCTTTTAATTAGCTAAATGTGATCTGTGTATTGAGATGATTGTTTTGAAATCCAGGCTTTTTAAGCAAGTTAAAACTTTTTGATGACTGTTATGTCTTCTTGTTGTATAGTACCCTTCATCATTATGAAATGTCCATCTTTGTCTCTTGTTACCTTTTTTATTCTGAAGTCTGTTTCATTTGATATCAGTATGGGTACACCTGCTTTTCTCTGAATACCATTTGCTGGGAGTGTCATTTTTCACTCTTTCACTTCGAGTCTATATTTGTCCTTGTAGGAAATGTCTTTTGGAGGCAGCATATGGTTAGGTTTAGTTTTTTGATCCAGTCTGCTACTTTGTGCTTTTTTATTGATGAGTTCAGTCCATTTACATTTAGAGTGATTATTGATATGTGAAAGTTTCCTATCATTCTATCTTTGGCTTTCTGGTAGGATTGTGTCTCCATTGTTTCTTTGCCTTTTTGTTGCTGTCTATTATTTCATTGTAGTGGTATTCTATGATTCTTCCCTCTCTTTCTTCTTTTGTTATGTTATGTATTTTAGTTCTGGATTGTGTGTGTGTGTGTGTGTGTGTGTGTATGGTTACCATTAAGTTTATATAAAAGAAAGTTTCATATTTAGAGTATTTTATTTTATTCAGCATGCTTACTTTCTCCATTCCCTTGTGTGGTTTCAGACCTCTACTCTCTCCCCTTTGATGTTTTTGTTGTTACAAATTATCCTTATTTATGCTGTGAGTTGATTTCTGTGCTACAGTAACAGGTTGTCTTTTTCCTCTTTTTTTCTTAAAAATGTTTATTTCCTTTACCTTGTATGTTACGTTTAAGCATATAGTGTCTTATTTGGTGCAGAGGTTGCCATTTCCTTCTTCTGTCTGTTTGTAATACTACTCATGGTTTTGTATTCTTTTGCTTTTGTGTTTCAGGTCAAATAGCCTCCTTCAGTATTTCTTGTATGGCAGGTCGTGTGTTAGAAAATTCTCCCAGCTTCAGTATGTATGGAAAGGTCTTTATTCCTCCTTCATATCTAAAGGATATCTTTGCTGGGTATATTATTCTTGGCTCATAATTTCTCTCTTTCAATAGTTTGAATATTTGATTCCACTCCCTACTTGTTTGTAGGGTTTCTGCTAAAAAATCTGATGACGATTTAATGGGCTTTTCTTTGTAAGTTACTGTCTTCTTTTCCCTGGCTGCCTTGAGGGTTCTTTCTTTGTTGTTAATTTTTAACAGCTTCAATGAAATGTGCCGTAGAGAAGGCCTGTTGGAATTGAGGTAATTAGGTGTTCTATTTGCTTCTTGGATTTGAAGATCCAGTTCTTTCCACAAGTTTGGGAGGTTCTTATCTTCTATTGGTTTGAATATACTCTCTGTTCTCTTCTCCTTTCTTCTCCTTCTGGTATGCCCATTATTCTTATACTGCCCTTTCTGATGGAGTCAGAAATTTCTTGTAGAGTTCTTTCATTTCTTTTAACTCTCAAGTCTCTCTCTTCTTCCATCTGTGTCATTTCCAGATTTCTATCTTCATTGTCACTGATTCTTTCCTCCACCTGGTCAGCTCTATTACCTCAGCTGGCCATTTCATTCTTCATTTCTTTTATTAAGTTCTCACTCTCCAGAAATTCTATTTGGTTCTTTTAAAAATTTTCAATCTTTTTGGTAAAATGTTCATATTCTCTGATCACAAGGCTTTAAAATTGGATATCAACTGCAAAAGGAAAGCAGGAAAAACCACAACTATGTGGAGATTAAACAACATACTTTTAAAGAATGAGTGAGTCAAAGAAGAAGTAAGAGGAGAGATCAAAAGATACATAGAAACAAATGAGAATGAAAATACAGCCTGCCAAAAATTTTAGGATGCAGAGAAAGCAGTTTTAAGAGGGAAATTTATATCATTACAGGCCTATCTCAAGAAAGAAGAAAAATCCAAGATAAATACCACATATTACACCTTAAAGAACTAGGAAAAGAAGAACTAATGAAACCCAAAGTCAGCAGAAGGAAGGAAATAAAAATTAGAGCAGAACTAAAGGGACTAGAGAACAAAAAGACAATAGAAAAAATTAACGCGACAAAGAGCTGGTTCTTTGAAAAGATTAATAAAATTGTCAAACCCTTGGATAGGCTCACTAAGATAAAAATAGAAAAGACACAAATAAACAAAATCAGAAATGAAAGAGGGAAGTTACCATGGATGCCACAGAAATACAAAGGATCATATGAGAATACTATGAAGGACTATATGTCACCAAATTCATTAACCTAGAAGAAATGGACATGTTCTTAGAAACATATAGCCTTCCTAGGCTGAAACATGGAGAACTGGAATATCGAAATAGATCCACAGTAAGGAAATTGAGTCAGTCATTTGAAACCTCCCCAAAAGCAAAAGTCCAGGACTAGGTGGCTTCACTAGTGAATTCTACCAACATTCAAAGAGGGTCTAATACCTGTCCTGCTCAAGCTCTTCCAAAAAAATTGAAGAAGAAACAATACTCCCTAACTCATTTTATGAGTCCAACATTACCCTGATATCAAAACCTGGTGAGGATAACACAAAAAAAGAAAATTACAGACCAATGTCTCCAATGAATGCAGATGCAAAAATACTAAACAAAATTCTAGCAAATTGAATGCAACAATGCATTAAAAAAATATTATACATCACGACCAAATGGGGTTCATCCCAGGGGCACAAGGATTATTCAACATACACAAATTATTCAATGTGCTATACCACATAAACAAAATAAAGGACAAAAATCATATGATTATATCCATAGATGCAGAAAAAGCATTTGACAAGATACAATATCCTTTTATGATTAAAATACTTAATAAAATGGGTATAGAAGGAAAATACCTTAACATAATAAAGGCCATATATGACAAACCCTCAGCTAATGTCATAATTAATGGTGAAAAACTGAAGCCCTTTGCTTTACATTCAGGAACACGACATGGCTGTCCCCTGTCACCTCTGCTTTTCAGCACAGTATTGGAAGTCCTAGCCAGAGCAATCAGACAAGAGAAAGGAATAAAAGGCATACGAATAGGGAATGAAGAAGTTAAATTATCACTTTTTGCAGGTGCAATAATGCTATATACAGAAAATCCTAAAGACTCCACCACAAAGCTATTAGAAGCAATAAATGAATACAGTCATGTTGCCAGCTATAAAACCAATGTACAAAAGTCCATTGCATTCCTATATAGTAACAATGAAATCTCAGGAAAAAAAGTTCCTTTTGAAGTTGCAACAAAAAGAATAAAATACCTAGGAATAAACTTAATCAAGGGTGTGAAAGACTTATACACTGAAAACTATAAGACATTTTAAAAAGAAAATGAAGAAGACACAAAGAAATTGAAAGACATTCTGTGTTCCTGGATTGGAAGAATCAACATGGTTAAAATGGCCATATTACCCAAAGCAATATACAGATTTAATGCAATCCCATCAAAATCCCAATGGCACGTTTAAAAGAAATAGAACAACAAATCATCAGATTCATATGGAACCACAAAAGACCCTGAATAGCCAAAGCAAACCTAAGAAAAAAGAATAATGCTGGAGGCATCACATTCCCTGACTCCAGCTTGTACTACAGAGCAACGATAATCAACACAGTATGGTATTGGCAGAGAAACAGACACACAGACTAATGGAATAGAATTGAGAACCCAGAAATAAACCCACATAAATATGGATGGATACTTTTTGACAAAGAAGCCAAAAACATACAATGGAGAAAAGACAGCCTCTGCAATAAATGGTGCTGGGGGAATTGAAAAGCCATGTGCAAACGAATGAAGCTAGACTGCTATCTGTCACTGTGTACCAAAATTAACTCAAAATAGATCAAAGAACTAAATATAAGACCTGAAACAATAAACTGCATAGAAGAAAACATAGGTACTAAACTTATGGACCTTGGGTTCAAAGAGCATTTTATGAATTTGATCTCAAAACAAGGGAAGTAAAGCTAAAATAAATAAATGGGACTATATCAAACTAAAATGCTTCTGCACAGCAAAAGAAACCATTGACAAAATAAAGAGGTAACCAAGCGAATGGGAGAAGATTTTTGCAAATAGCACCTCCGATAATGGGCTAATATTCAAAATATATAAGAAACTCACACAACTCAACAACAAAAAAAACAAACAATCCAATTAAGAAATGGACAGAGGACCTGAATAGACATTTCTCCAAAGAGGACATACAGATGTCCAATAGACATATAAAAAAATGCTCAACATCACTAATCATCAGAGAAATGCAAATAAAAACCACAATGAGATATCACCTCACAGTGGTTAGAATGGCTATCATTAACAATACAAATAATAGCAAGTGTTGGAGAGGCTGTGGAGAAAAAGGGACCCCCATACACTGTTGGTGGGAATGCAGATTGGTGCAGCCATTATGAAAAGCAGTGTGGAGATTCCTCAAAAAATTAAAAATAGAATTACCATATGACCCAGCAACTCCTCTCTTGGGTACCTACCCCCCCAAAATCTGAAAACACTTATCCGTAAAGATGTATGTACTCTGACGTTCATTGCAGCTTTATTTATGGTAGTCAAGACATGGAAACAACCAAATTGTTCTTTGACAGATGGTCGGATAAAGAAGTTGTGGTACATATACACAATGGAATACTATTCTGCCATAAGAGAAGATGAAATAGTGCCATTTGCAACAACATGGATGGACCTTGAGATTATAATGTTAAGTGAAATAAGTCAGACAGAAAAGTCAAGAACCATATGATTTCACTGATATGTGGTATATAGAACTGAAAACAACAAAAGAACAGGGAAAAAATGAAGAAACAAAACTCATAGACACAGATAATAGTTTAGTGGTTACCCGAGGGGAAAGGGGGGAAGGGTATGGTAGATGAGGGTAAAAGGAATAAAATATATGGTGATGGAAAGAGAACAGACTCTGGGTGGTGAACACACAATGTGATATACAGATGATGTACTACAGAATTGTTCACCTGAAATCTATGTAACTTTGCTAACAATTATCACCCCAATAAACTTTAACTAAAAATAAAAAGAAATGAAGTTCATATGCTGTTACACTAATCACTTATATGTACAGCATTGAAATTCAGTAAAGTTCATGGCAACTAATATACTAGACTATCTAGTGGCCTGTAATTAACAAAACTTATGTCAATTTTATTAATTAATTCCCTGAGCAAATAACTTGTATTTGTATCTTAGTTTTATCAGGTATAAAACTCATTAACTAAAACAAACAAATAAACAAACAAAACCAAAAAAAAACCCAACCCAAACTTTTTTCGCCATTCTTTTATGTCCCATTTAATTTTTCAAGAAACAATCTAGAGGATTTTAAGCATGATGTTTCTCTTATTATTTCTAGCTTTGTCAGCTAGGCCATGAGACTCCCTGCCCCCTCATGGTAGGAAGCCATGAGGAAAAGGAAATGGGAAACCAGAAGTTATCCCCTTCTGATTCAGGAGGATTTGGGGAAGGGGAAGGCTGAGACAGAGTGAGGAGGGCTTCCTGTCCCTCAGTACAGGTACAATTTCCACATCTCACTGGCACAAAGAAACTTAAGTCATCCAAATAATTTGGGGATCTTGAGAATGTGAGTACTAATAGCATGGTGTGGGAAGGGGCTGTAGGCTCTTATAACAATCCCAACCTTTACAATGGGTCCCTGTCCAACTTTGTTTAGAAGTGATGGCACCATCACTCTGAAGGGTGAGCCTGAGAGAGAGCATCACTGGCTCCTGTCGGCCATTGTAAGGCTTAGATAAATTGGCCTGGCATGGAGACGTAGAGGCCCTGAGAGGCCAGAAGGCTGTCAAAGAGGTTGGAATGAAGAGGCCATGGAGCAGGAGATTCCAAGATGGGCACAGAGGAATAGATTTACATGGTTGGGACTATGGACTCTGGTTATGAACACCAGAATATCACTCTTAAAAAATATAAAATAAAGGGCTGGCCGAGTGGCTTAGTTGGTTAACAGCTCTCTCAAGAGTGCGAGCTCTGAGCAACAGGGTCGCCAGTTCGATTTCTGGCCCAAGCTGAGCTGCCAGCAGGTAGCAGGATGGCTCAGTTAAAAAAAAAGAAAAGAAAAGAAAAGAAATAGAGGCATTATACCTCTGGAACTCGAGTTCTTTGAGCAGATCAGGCCATTTGTAACAGGGGACACTGGGTCCTTTGTAGACTCTATCTCCCTGCACTAGCGCCAGGTCATCTGCGTAACATTAGGCACATTTTTCCACATGCCCTGACAACATTTTTACAAATAGCAGGAGAAGGATAAGATAGTTTGAAATGCTGGAAAGAGACTTTTAGACCAGAAGAGACTGAGTTTCCTTAAGGGCTAAAATTTATTTTCTCTCTATTAACTGCTTGTGTGGGTGTGTATATGTATATGTTGAAAAGGATGGGAGTTTCTTCTCAATGAGATGGGTAAGAATGTGAAAAGAGCACATTTTTGGAGGGGAAGATCAAAAGTTCCATCTTGGACATGTGAGTATTAAATTTGAGGTGCTTATGAATGATATGTAGACATGTATGAGTAGGCATTTAGATATGTATGTCTGCATTCAGAAAAGAGAGCTGTGCTGGAGATAAAAATGTAGGAGCCATCAGCAAATAAATGGTGTTTTGTGCTGGGGTGTGGCTGGCTCTCAGCAACTTAAGTGTTTGAAGGACATATACTTTTCACCAGTTATGCATAGCTGGGGCAGGGAGATGGTGGCTTAACTGATTCCTCCTTTTTTTCTTGATAATAAGTCTAAGAAAATAGAAAAGTGGGAGTGGACTTGGATGCCCTAGAGGGTGAGTATTGATGCTGAGTAAAATATTCTTAGACATATGCATGTTGTCTGACAGGAAAGGAGTGTGCAAACCTTCCCATATGCCCTACAATCTTCATGGAAGGAACAGTGAGGACACTATTTGCATGTTATCCAGGTCAGTATTTTAAGAAGGAAGTCCCCCTCTGCTTTTGTAGCCTGTAGTTCAATACAAAGGCATGAGAAGAGAAGACATGAAAAGCCACTTACCTCGTATTCTTTCTACTTCTTTACCTTCTAAAAATAACATCTTTGGGAGCTGGGTCTGAATATCCATCTGTCTATCTATTGGGGTTTTCATCCTTGTGTTATATTCATGTCTTATTATGAGGAGACATTGAAGGCATGTAACTCACATTTCTTTCCTTTCATTTGTTCTCTCCACATTTACCTCTGATTCACACATCCATCTTCCCTAAGTGTGTTCAGACATGACGGTGGAAGTAAATGCTCTATTTCATGTCACTGCGGATGGATGCCATCTTTCCAAGTAGATGCATGTGAACTGATCTTCTCTGCATCACTGACATAACATATAACTCCCACTCTGTTGAGGTGTCGGCAGGTCTGTTGTCACACCTGACTTGTTTTCAGCTGCTGCTTCTGCAGAATCAATCTTATTATTGAAACAAATGTAGTCTTTTCTTCTGAGAAGACCAAGCAAATTATAGGAAGAAGGTTAATAATAATAATGGTAGTAATGATGTTAAGTAGACTAGTACTGATAGTTACCATTTATTAAATAACTTCTTGTGTACTGGGACCCTACGTTCTTTTGTTTGCCTGCCTTATTTCAGATACATGTGAAGTGGGTTTGAGGGGTCATGTACAGAGTGGTTAGGGCCCAAGTTCTGAAGTCAAACTGTGTGGGTTGGAATTTTGGCAGCACCATTCATCACTGTGTGAACTGAGACCCCTTGTGCCTTGAATTTTTTCACCTGAAAAATGAGAATAATAACAGTGAGGATAATGAGAGTACCTACTGCATAGGGTGGTTTTACGGACTAAATTTGATAACGTAGAGAAACTAAATTTGACATATAAAGAAATTAGAAAAACACTTGGCACATAGTAAGTGATCCATAACTATCAGCTTTATAGATATTAGTATTACATTTGTCCTCCTGTCAAAATGAGGAAAACAAATTAAAG
>NW_017731477.1:2059774-2087247 GCF_001890085.2 Hipposideros armiger | reverse complement strand
ATTATATTTTAATGGCTGTATATCATCCAGTGGTCCAGAGGCCAAAATAACTCCAGAAGAAATTTCTGACAATTTAATGTAACTGAGTGTTCCATTCTAATATAAGAGATAGTGGTAAACATAAACATATCCTACACTGTATCACAGGAGTACATGTTATATCACTGAAGAAATGACCACAGTATTCCCATTTTACTTGACTTTTGTATAAGTTTGGGTGGCCCTGATCTATATGCAAACTAAAGCAATGACCACAAAACTCCTACAGCTGTGTGGGAAGGTGAGTACACCTAACCACCACCACATCAGCTCCTAGACTGCGTGTCCTGACTTGACTGTTGAGCCTGTGTATGTAAAAGTATTTGGCAGACTTCAAAGCTCTTATCATTATCATCCTGGGAAGCCTATTGTGTGGGTACCAATACCTAGGAATATTTGTGGTATCTTGGTAGAAATAAAAAGCCCCTGAAAGTCAATGTTGTAACTTCCAGTGCATTTTCCCTCTTTATTTGTCTTGTATCTAATGTTGACAACTGCCCACACGGCATTCAGTAGTTCTCAGTACAGGCCACAAAGATGCCAGCTGGCTGCATGCCAGTGTCTGGAGGGTAAGATTATTGAGAGTGTCTTCATAACAAAACCTTGTCAACGACAAGCGTTGTTTGTGAATCTGAAATATTTTTCTTTTTTTTCCCTTTGGTTTCTCTTCCCACATGAGGCTGGACCTGGAATAGGTTACTAACTCTATTGTGTTAGCTGTGATTCCTACCAACACCCGTCCTCATATTTATGTAGCAGCACTCACTTAGCTGTACCAGCTAAGTATGTGGGGTCAGATGGGGCTGTCAGCATGCACACGCAATATCGCAGGAAATCTGCTGTGCCTCCTAGTAGTTCTACGCTGGCTTTTAAAAATATGATTTGTTTTCTCCAAAGCTTTCCAATGCACAACCTCCAGAGAGAAACATGGTAAAAGCACAAAATGTGTCCCCTGCTTATTTTTTATAATTATAACAATCTTGGTCTTAAATGAACAGAAATACTAACTTTTCCTGTTTGAGAATCAGTGACCATCAAAATTCAAACACAAGCATTTAAAAACACAAGACATTTCTTCTATTCTAATAACAACTTCTCAGGCAGCAACATAGACTCTAAGGAATATTTTTTAGTTTGGAATTTGGTCTTGTGTACACAGGATTGCTGATGAGAGTAATAAATAAAAAAAACTTACAGAATACACAACACTTCCTTGACTGTATAAAAACATGTTATCTCTTACTCAACAGGCATAATGCTTTAAAAATTGATCTTCACTAGCTTTAGGATCTATTTTGCATGCCCCCCCCCAATCTAAGGGGTTCTGACTGAATGTATTTTGCACATAATGAAAATACACAGTGAACCTTCAACCCATGTGTGATATGTGCATACCAGTACAATAACTTTATGTATTACTGTGCTTAAATTAATCTGTGAAGAATGAGATCAGTTCACTGACTTAAGATTTCTTTAGTGAATGATGGAGTTGGGATTCCTAGGCTAGTCATTCAAGGCATCTGGTTTGCAGTACATGCTATGACAGTTCAGAATATTGTATTATTGCAAATGGAGCATGGTCTTCTCCCAAGGCACTCAGAGTTGCCAGGTTAGACTCCAAGCAGCTTTGAATTTGGGCACAAGAATAGAAGAAAAGGATTGATTGGTGCTCCTCTTCTACCATAGATAAGAGGTTTCCTTGTGTCTGCAACTCCTGACCCAGGGCTGCCCAGTAATTATTTAAAATGCCTCTATGGTTTGAAATATTTTGTTTGTTCTCACTCTTGGTATATATACTGTACATTCCTTTGGTAGAAAAATAGATGAGTTAGTATTTACCGAGTACTATGTTCTAGGCATGTTCTAAGGATATTACCTTGTTAATTCACTTAATCATCATGACAGTCCTACGAGGTGGAATTATTATATTCCAATTTTCAGATGAGGACACTAAAACAAAACTAGGTTAACTGATTTTCCTAGAGCCACAGAATTAGTAAGTGTAGAGGGGGAACAGGCCCAGCCCTCCCATTCCAGGCATAGTGTTTTTAATCACGATGGCCATACAATCTGAGAGACAGATTGTTTTGTAGAGGGAGCAGTATGGGGATTTTCCAATATCAGGTTAATTCAGAGGAGATGCAAGGAACCTGTGACTTATGATTCATAAACTTCCTGGATTTTCAGGCCACTTCAACAGCTTGTAGGATTCCTTAATTTGGGGAAAATCCTGAATTTGTTATAGCTACACATTTTCTCCTTTGCAACAAAAATATTCTGAATGTGAAATATACTGGGAGCACATAAAGAAATTGCAAATAATAAGAGGTATGAGCATAAAGATTCCCTGAATATGTGTGCTGGTAATAGAGTAGATGTTTCCAGAATAGGTCCCATCCACAGTTTTAAGACTTACCTAAGAAAGAGAGAGGGTTCCACTTCAAACAAATGCAGTGCTCACTACAGTTAAACTGTTTGGTAATGTACCCAGAAAAAGGAGCACTGCTGTGCCTTCCAGTCAGAGGGAACTGGGGCGTCACATCTGTTAGCTTCATACCCAGTTAGGACATTTTCTGCAAATGCAGTGCATTTGACCAAGGACCACATATTTCCAGGGAGGGCTTTGACTAGAATATTTTCATTTGCTCCTATTATGTTTAGCCCTGCCTCACAATGATGGAATGAGTCTTGGGTCCCCCTGGGTTCTGGGCTGTTGCAGGCCTTTGAGATAAGACTGAGTGACTGGCATTCTCAAGGGATCTAATGAAACAAGGGCCAATTGAAATTCTGCCCTTGGAGACCTGTGTAGACTTTACCTTGGTCTATGGCCAGGATACAGGAGGTGGATTGCTTCACCAGCCATTGGTGCATTTGTTTCAGTCAATTCCAAAGCATCCCATATCACCCAATCCATTTCAGCCTGGGGTAATATCTATCAACAGCCATCTTTTCTTGGCCTTAACCAGTGAGTTCTTTACATGTCCAGTGTTACCTCCTGATTACTTTCATTGTGGCTCCAAAAAATTCATGAGCAGCACTTATGCATGACTTGGTTGATTCTCCTACCCGTTCTGCAAACGAAAGGGTGACTAAGTAAAGACTCTCCATGTTATGATAATTCACCAACCAATGGTTGCGCTGCTAATTTGATTTTGCTGTTGATCAGAGATAGGAAGAGAATCGTAATTGAAATGCATTGCAACCAATTTGTAAATGTTGGTACACATTATCCATCATTGTTATGCTATTTTTCTATTTACATAAATTATCACATAGAAGTAATTTAAAACTGTTAACTGACACAGGTATATCTTACTCCTGGTGATAATTACACATTAAAAAAAGGAGGTCAGCTTAAATGTTTCATGGTATTATTTTGTGGACCATTGATGCATAGTAGTGATTAAGTAACGTTAGCATTGGAAAATTACTTTGTGTCTAACATTTCTATCATTTTTCTGCTATACACAAATTTAAGATATACATATTCACATAAGCAATCGATTTTTCTTGAGAACAGGCTTTTGGAGCTAGCTTTTCTGAGGTCAGTATTCTGCTTTATACTAATTTAATATTGGTTTTAACGAGTTTCTGTCTCGCATTTTTTAGCTTCACACTCAGTTGTAGACATTTCCTCTAAGAAGTTAGAAAACAGTAGCTCATTAGTGGTGAATTCTTGGTTGACTACATGAACCCCCAATTCATTTGTATATTGATGATATATTGATGAATTGTGTCCTATTTTCTTAAGCAAATTAGGAGCCCAAAATAATAAGCTTGTACTGCAGAAGGTATTTATTTTGACTAAGGGAACTGGGTAAATGGGCAGATTCTGTGTTGAGGGGATGATATAGTGAAGAAAGACTTTCTGTTGTGCTGTGGAGTCTATCAGATTATGTGCTGTATGCGGCCTTTGGGATAAAACTAGTGAAAGGAAAACTAAGATCGATTATATATGATGGGAGATAAAGCCAGATGAGGAACATTGGATTTCTCAGATTTAAGCTTTGAAAATATTAAATGCTTGAAGCTTCTCAGCCAGAGGTTAGGTTGTCAATAGATATCACAATACTGGACAAGTATCATTCCTGGAAATGTTATATGAGGCCTTACTACCGCTCGATGTCAAAGACAAAATGTAAAATGACAAATGGGCCCTTAATAGAATAATGTGCTATCATTTCATCCCATCCCAAAGGGTTTCATCAATTCTAGGACTGTTGAGTCTATGAGAGTCATATGTTACAAACATTCATGAGATGGAGAGGACACAACATATGTGACATTGGGAAGCTGGGGAAGGGGAGGGTTAGGCTGTTTCCTTGGTGCTCAGGTCAGAAAACAATTGCACATAAACTTATAGAGCACATGCTGTAATAATTATTTGTTAGTCTCGAATGCAGAGTGCTAAATGCTGACTCAGACATAGTGGAGCTGTTTCTAAGTGATAACTTCTGAAATAATCATGAAGGATGAAAGACATAGTATCAAAATTGCTCCTGATAATCTAGGAAGTTGTATTGAAGACAGACACGCTCTGTCAGTGAATCTACACTGCCAGCTTTATCCTCGGATTGGGTAGATCAGTATTTCGGTGTCCGTCAGAGGCAGTAGGTACCTTGTATTTAGGGCCATAATGCACGAGAAGTATATATCTATAAACACCAAAATCTGAGTTAACATAGCAAGGATATTCACATGCTGAGAGGCATGTAAGATCTGGGGCATGTTGAAGGAACAGATTTTCATATTCTCACATTCCATCTATAATTCTCTCTGGGATTCCCACTCACTGAGTGAAATTGCCAAAATTGCTGGCCTAATTGCATTATTTAAATGGTTATCTCTCCTTTTGTTCCTCTCCTTTGCTACCTCTCCTTTCTTGTCCTCTTTCCTCCACTACTAACTCTCAAAAGGCATTATTTAAATCACCCTATCTCTTTGAGATGGAGTAGAAACATTAAGGTTTTTTTTTTAACTTACATATGGTCTATTCATAGCTCTAAGATCTGTAATTTTTCAAACTTCTGTATCTTATTTTCTGTTAGTAGGGATTCTTAATTTTTGGTAGACCAGCTTTCTTGAGTAGAAAGTAAAAGCTAAGTACCCTTCCCCAGAAAAATGCACTACTATATACATTCAAACTCTAATGTAAAAAAAAAAGTCAATATTTATACGTGGTGCTATAATTTTTAGATTCTCTAGACCACCACAGATTTCTAATTCAACCAGCAGGTGGAATAATTTATTTTTTCTTTTGGAAAAGTTGCAAACTATTTCTCCATAGGCAAAAGAGTGAACAGTGGTAGGTAGAAGAGAATGGAGGAAAAGAATCACTGTGCTTTCAAAAGACAAATTGTTAATAGTCGTACAATATTAGTGAAGGGATGAGAGTGAGAGGCAAAGGGTCAGATTGGAATGATGAGAGAGGAGAGAGCAGGAAACAGAAGGAAATCAGATTTTCAGCCGTTCATGCGTCCCCTGTAATTCTGTTGGTAGCTGAGAGAGGACTGCCACTGTCCCCTCCAGCTTAGCTGAAAGCCTCAGATAAAAAAGCAGGTATATTAGTAATATCATAACTGAATACCACAGGTTGGGTGCTTTAAACAACGAAAATGTCTTTTCCCAGAGTTCTGGAGCCTGTAGTCCAAGACCAGCGTGTCAGCAGGGTTGGTTTCTCCTGAGGCCTCTCTCCTTGGCCTGCAGATGGCCACTTCCTGGCTGTGTCCTCACTGGGTCTCTCCTCTGTGTGCACATATCGCTGCTGTCTTTTTTGTGTGTCCTTATTTCCTCTTATAAGGACATTAGTCATACTGGGTTTAGGGCTCACCCTAATGGCTTTGTTTTAGCTTTATCACCTCTTTAAAGGCCCGATCTCCAATTGCACTCACACTCTCACTCAGGTCCTGGAGGTTAGGGCTTCAACATGTGGATTCGGGAGGAGGGGGCACATAGTTCAGCTCATAACAGCAGAGTGGCTTCCCAGCCTGCCAACCTCATCAATGGTCAGCCTTACAGACGTTAGCAGAAGTTTTTTTGTTTTTTTCCTGTTTTTTTAGAATATCTCTCTAAGGGATAATGATACAAAGAGTACTACTCACCACTTACTTTTCCAGCCTTCAGGAACTTGGAAGACATAAGTAGACAGAAACTAAATTGGCTCTTTGACCAAGGTATGTCCTAACTCTTGCACCAGCTCTCCCTGCAAGGAACTAAAGTGTTTGGGGACAAAACACTGTGAATGGACTTCCAAGGAGGCTGCCAACCTTGAAATAAAGGTTTTGCTATCATTGAGCTCTCATTGCTGTGTTTACTTATCATAGTGGAGCATTTCCAAGTCTGTCAGCTTGTCTTTGATTTTACATTTTTTATAGTAACTTTCTGGCCACATATCAATGCTGCTTGCTGTCTTTTAGATGTTCAAAATACAAGTTGCACAATGGTTGAGTTTTTTATTTTATTTAAGAATTATTTCTATTTTGGGGTGATCTTTGACAGCTCTGTTCAACACTGATGCTACAATACATCCATGGAAACTCTGGCTTTGTGAAGAGCAAAATAAACCAGAGGATGATTTCACTCAACTAAGTTAGCAGATAGATTTTTGTTCCCTTCAGCCCCCATAAATCTTATAAATTTCCATTACAGGTTTACCTTAAGAATAGAATTTTGTGTTTTGCTTGCATTTTATAAATTTTGTCTGGAGTATCTCACATAAAATAAAGAAGTACTTTTCATATCTTTTATTTAAAGCCAGGGCATCTGAACCAAAGAGATGACTTTTAGAAATGGAGCTAGGACATGATAGTTCGCTCAAAATAGGAGACAAATCTAAAGTGTGCTGAGCTAAGAAACCAGACAGGTCTCAAAAACCTCTTACCATATTTATTTTTATATGTATACTTCATCTTGTGTCCATTCCCATATGATCTGCCATCAATTACCCAATGGTAATAAAAATCTCCATTTTTTTTACAAGACAGAGATATCATAAAAGTAACTGGAGGCCACTGAGGCTGCGACTTCAGCTTTCTTTTCTTATTGCCTGCCCTTGCATACCCTTAACTCCTTCCTCTGCCATTTTTTTAAAGCTTCTTTTTGTATAGCTCTTCCTTTTCATCTTTTAAAATTTATTGGGAAAATTATAGTGTTATGTTTTAAAGCACTTTGAAATCAGACAGACCAGGAATTGAAGTCCTGCTGCATGAACTTGGGCAAGTTTCTTACCCTTTCTTTGCCTTAGTTTCCTCATCTCTAAACGGGTGCTAATAAGAATAATAAATGAGATTATATTTGTAAAGCACTTAGTCTAGTGCATGGTTACACAGTATAAGCATCCCATAAGTGAAAGCTATTTTTTTTCCCTTCTTGTCTCTCTGTTATCTTTGATTTTGGGCTCCCTTCTTCTCCTCTCCTCTCCTCTCCTCCCCTCTCCTCCCCTCCCCTCCCCTCCCCTCCCCTTTCCTCCCCTTTCCTTTCCTTCCCTTCCCTTCCCTTCCCTTCCCTTCCCTTCCCTTCCCTTCCTTTCCCTTCCCTCCCCTCCCCTCCCCTTTCCTCTCCTCTTCTCTTCCCTTCCCTTCCCTCCCCTGTCCTCACTTCCCCTCCCCTTTCCTCCCCTCCCCTCTTTCTCCTCTTTTTTCTCTTTCCCCCTCCTCTCCACTCCTTTCCTTTCTCTTCCCTCTCCTTTCTGCTTTTATTGTCCAGTCTTCTCTTTCTCCCCCAAACAATGACATAATATATGAATGTCTTTGCCTGTGATCCAAATCCAGTACATCTCAAAAGGGGGCTGTATTGGGATTCGGTAAAGATTTTTAACTATTTAAAAAAACCTGAGGGAAGCCTTCAATTGATCTGTAATCACACTTCATTGTTTGTTTCTCTTTTTTTTGGGGGGGGGCTCCAATTAGGTCAAATCAGTCTAGAGAAAATGTCTGATCCATGCCTATCAGAAGTTCTGATGAGGAATTAGAATTGTTTTACATTAGAGAGAAAAGGAGAGAGCAAGAGCGAGAGAAACGATCAACTTCTACATACACTTTTTCTGGGAGTAACATCTTTCAACATGTAGAGTCCATGGGGATTTGAGGAGAGAATAAACAAATTAAATGCTTTTGCATTTCTCTTTCCTCTTTTACAAAATTAAGAGGTGGACTAGATGTTTTTCCAGTTCTGAATACTAGTTGTATGGGCCATGTCAGCATGACTCTAATTGAAAGATGCTTTAGTGTCTGAGGACTGCAGCCTTTTCATTGAGGAATACTATAAGAAATAAGCTTATGAACCACACCACTGTACTAGCTGTTCAGGAATTTTATTGTATATATTGTCTATCTACATTATTCAGTGTGGCTCCTGTATGAAACCCACTTCACTATTTCATAGCTGCATCTAGGAGACTTATAGTCAAATTCAAATCTCTATTGTTGTCACTGAAGCGGTCTTTACAGACTCACTAACTATATACTCTATTATCCCTGATCCTGGTGTTTAAAAAACAATACATTTAGGTTTTCTATTTTATAATATTTACCTTAACTCCTCTCTAGGCAAACTAAGAGTATACATTAAGAAATAATTCTGGGCCGGCCGAGTGGCGCGATGGTTAAGAACTCGCTTGGGATGCCAGAGGGCCCCGGTTCGGATCCCACATATGAGGGCCAGTGACACTGCCCTCCACAGCTAAGATGCTGAACAACAGCTCAACCTGGAGCTGGGCTGCCATGAGTCGCCGGCGACGGTGTGGGCTGCAGTCCCTGTGGCAGTGGATTGCCATGGGCTACCATGTGTGGCCAGCAGCCAGCGTGAGTGGCCAGCAGCCGCAGTGAGCGGCCGTCCAGAAGCCGGCGACTGATCTGCCTCGCCAGAGAAGAGCGCAATGATGGTGCCAACTTGGGCCAGTGAAGCAACGTCCTCCACAACTAGATTGAAGAACAAAACGACAGCAACTTGTCTGTTCCCCTTTCCCCAATTCCCCAGCACTGTTCCCATCCCCCCAATTCCCCAATAAAAAAATCTTTTAAAAAAAATAATAATTCTCTCATTCTTTCCTCTGGCTTCTCTAACTTCTTAGCACTTTTAAGTACTGTTTCCTCCAAATGCCATTGCATTTACACACCTTCTTAGGTTCTGTTCATCTCTTGTGTAAAATCAACGATTAATAATTTGTGCACATGTGTAAAAAAGAGAAGGAGCCTGTCCTTCTTTCATGATGTTTACTTTTTGCATGTAGATTTTTGTTTGGCTTGTAGATGTTATTTGGTAAGAGGAAATCTGTAATGTTAACTGGTATCCCATACCAGCCTGACTTTCCCTCTGGTCTTAACTTTGCTAGTGAAGTCTCTATTCTTTTCTCTTTTCTATATTTATCTTTTTTTTTTGTCTGAGAATATGTCATATTTAACTTTGGAATAAGTCATATTTTTCTTTGAGAAGATGGACTCCAGATAAAATTCTTTCTGAATTACTTAATTTGTACCCTACTTGAAAAGAATTAATTATTACAAGCCAAAATCACCCACAGAATGTAGCTGGCTCATGGTAATTCTTGGTTTAGAAATTTATTGTAGGTTATTGAAGCTATTTGGCATCTTAATTTTGCAAATTGTTTCCAGGGGATTTTGGTAATTTAAAGCAACACCTTTACTAGGTGAGATATAAGTGTAACATTACTTAATAAAAAGGAGAACTAAGGCCCTAATAACTAAGGCGGCATGTGGGTTAGCACGTGCTGAAGGACATGGACTGGGGATAGGAATTTTTGGGTTTGAACTTGAGATTCTTCACTTACTTGTCTTGTGATTTTGAACAAGTTACCCAGTCTTTCCATACTTCATTGTTTTTGTTTTTTAATCTGTAAAATGGGCCTAATTATGGAACTTTTAGCTTACCTCAGAGGCTGGTGTGTAAGTAGTATTATTGTTTCGATGATTTCTAATTTTCAGGATGAAAATGTCAAAACCGAACTGCAAAGAACTGAAACATAATTATGCATAATCACCCTACCTCCATGTGTCAGGGCCCTTTGTTGTTGGGTTTCCAGAGAAAGCTGCTCTTCCCCAACACTATACTTGGACATTGGAGAACAAAAAGAAGTAGTCAATGTAAAAGGAAGCTGAAAAAGAAGTTGATGATTTAAATAAATGAGCATTGTTTCTTATAAAACCCAGACAGGATAAAGAGCCCCACTCAGTTCATTAACCAGTTACTAAATGGTGTTTGTGTTATCCCCATGAATACTAAATGAATTCATTACGATATGTGCTATTACAGTGAATAGCAAATGAATTCATAATGATGGGCTCCATAAAAATATTCCTAATGGAGAAGTTATGCATTATCAAGCTGGTTTCTAGAGTAACTGGGGCTTATATTTAAATGGGGGAAATAAATAATACTGGGCACGGCATTGGTTAGTTGGAATTATTTGAGTAGGTTCTATACAACTGAAAACACAGTTCATGTCTTGGTAATATGTCAGTAGCCTCAGATGACTGTCAGTCTTTGGTTCCTGACCTTTTATTACTGATGGCTGATATCTGTTTTTCTCTTTGATTCAAAGAGAAGGATTCAATTCCTACAGCTGGTCAACAATAAACCTTTTGTTTATAATTAGATACATTAGGTAAGAAACTCTTGAAGGGGATTTCAACCTTTCCTGATGAGATGCTCTCTGTAGGAAAGGCCATCACACGTGACCACTCTTCAGGTCAGTTGCTGTACATAAAACCCAGTGAAATCCTTCATCTGCCCACTTTCGCTCAGCATAAGAATAAAATAAAATTTAGAATTAATGGCATGACTGGTATACCCTTGAAGTAATATTTGAATTTTATTGACCATCATAAATAGATTATGAAATCATGGCAGCAACAAAAGCACAGATGGTGTGTTATTATAAACCTGCAAACTATAAGCGATGAGCCTGAAGACCACTCAGAGGGCACTCGGGGGCCAGCAGTGGGTCTAGAAACCACACTATGATAACCTCTCATCAAAATGAAGAATCCATTTCTTAGAAAAAATATGACATAGCTTCTTGGTTTCATAATAATATTTCCAGGGCTTCTTTTTCCAGAACCAGCAGTTTTACATGTCACCCTAATTTATGGATTACATTTGAGCTTATGAGAGTAAAATTTAGCAAGAAGTATAAAAAGTAAAAGAAATAGAAAGTAAAACTTTACTAATGCAAGCAGTTTAACAATTAAATTAAATAACGTTACTTGCTTGTGCAAGACATTGTGGGAGATACATAAATAAGACACTGTATTAATCTCATTTATAAGGTAATCTTATTTATAGGATAATAAAAGGAAGTTCCAATATATTTTGTCATGTACGTTTTTACCCATGATATATGAGACTAGGCTAAGACTTAGAACCAATATAAACATTATAGTATGTGATTAATAATAGCAAAATAATAGCAAACTTTTATATAGCACTTTCTATGTGCCAGGAACTTTCCAAAGCACTATACATAAATTAACTCATTTACTCCTCATAACAAGCCTGTGCTGTAGGTACAAGTGTTATCCCCAATCTACAGGTGAGGAAACTGAGCCACAAATGTTTAAGTAGTTCAGAGACAGTTAACTGACTGTGACCTTTCTTGCTTTTCTTTCATGATAGAGGTTTGTTGTTGAGAAGCAGATGTTTGTAGAGAATTTTGTGGTTGCAGATGAGGGTGGAGTCACAAGATGGAAGATGGTTGGATTCCTGACACCCTGAGAAAGAATGAACATTCCAAAAAAAAAAAGTGGTGTCAAAGCAGCAGACATATAAAATAGCATTGGTGAAAAATAGATTGGTGAAAAAAAACAAAAAAAAAGATGTTTGACAATTAGAACACCAATGGTATTTTTAAGTAAGTGGTTCATAGAAGTGTTTTTCAGGTTATGAGGTCTGACAATTCAGTTCTTGAAGTTGTTTGCAATGATGTTGCTAACTTTTTTTTATATCAGAGGGGTTATGCATTATGAATTTGTACCAACTGGCCAAACAGTTAACCAAGTTTACTCTTTGGAAGTTCTAAAAAAGCTGTGTGAAAAAGTTGGCCGATCTGAACTTTTCACCAACAATTCATGACTCTTACATCACAACAATGCACCAGCTCAAATGTCACTGTCTGTGAAGGGAGTTTTCAGCCAGTAAACAAATCAGTGTATTGGAACACTCTTCCGACTCACCTGATCTGGCCCTTAATGACTTCTTTCTTTACCTAGAGATAAAGGAAATATTGAAAAGAAGACATTTTCATGACATTCAGGACTTCAAGGGTAATATGATGACAGCTCTGATGGCCATTCCAGAAAAAGAGCTCCAAAATTGCTTTGAAGGGCAGACTAAGCACTGGCCCTGGTGCATAGCTTCCCAAGGGAGGTACTTCAAAGGTGACCATAGTGATATTCAGCAATGAGGCATGTAGCACTTCTTCTAGGATGAATTCATGAATTTAATTGTCAGACCTCATATATCTAATTAAAGAAGGAATGGGTCATAAGACAGTAAAGACAGTAAGTGAAGCCTGTTCTTTGAGAAGTTTGGTGTTGAGAGCCAGGAGAGACAATGAAATTAGTTACAGGGCACTTTTTAAAAAGCAGAGTTTTACAAAATAAGCATAAAGTGGATTTAAGAACGATTGCCAGAGGGGAGAACTCAATGGAGATGGAGAGATTGAAGATGCAATAACCCTTTGTATTGTATACCTGGTACACTACTGCTGGCATAGGAAATTGGTGAAAAACACAACTTTTGTGTTAGTTATAGTGATTGGACACCGCTGTGTGAGGAAACACATGACTTGGTGGTAATCTCCCCAGATGGAGTTCTTCATTAGCCAATGGGTCTGCTGTTTTATGACGGTGATCCAAAGAGGGAAGGAAAGGAGCTTGTGACCATGATAGAGAAGGAGGTGAATCCAAGGAGTAACTTCACGGAAGCCAAGAGAACTCTTTTTTTCAATGTTTGGCCCATTTCAATATCACTTTGATGTTTCCTGAAGATATTTGTGTCAATCATTCAGTCTCTGGCCCTTCATTAAAGAAAGTCTTAACACACACATGTCCAGTCAATATAACTCTAATACACAAAAGCTGTAGTTTTGAGCAATTTCCTGTATTACCTAAATTTAATATATATAGATACATATCTTAACTTTATTAAAACAATGGCATTAGAACCGGTCTAACTTATTAACACATTACACATTTCAGAAAGGAGAGCACTCACACAGTGCCTACCAAAATGTTAATTAAATAATTAAATAAGAGCTTTAACATACCTTATTTGATCTAATACTCACAGAAATCCTGTGAATCAGGTATTATGATTCTGTTGTATAGCTGAAGAAACATGTTAAGTGACTTTCCTAAGGTCACGGAAGTAGAGAGGAAAAGCATGGTCTTGAATGAATCCCAAATATCCTCCTAGTACTTCTTCCTGCATTACATTTGTCTCATTTGTACCTAAAATTGAAAGTATAGGCAAGTGTAAACCTCACTGTGCTATTAAAAATCATTTTTTTTAGTGTAATGAATTCTAAAAACTATTTACTGTTTTATACTGTGGCTTATACCTTGGCAGAAATAGCCCTCAGCTCTTTGAAAGTGGGACCATTTTCTACAGCCTAAAAATGCTCTCAAATAAGGTTACTTAGTAGCAACTCTACTGACAACCTCCTGAATATAATGTGAAGTAAGAGCAGCATCTAAATGGGAAGAAATATAAAATATATTTTTGTGGGAGCAGATTGTTATTCTTAGCATCCTTTGCGTCATCGTGTCCTTAGCATGGTATCTGAAGAAAAATCATAATGTGGATTCATTGATACTGGTCTATACTACCCTCCTGGAGGTAACTGATAATCAATTACTTAACTGTTATCAATATCTTTTCTATTTCTGCTGTAACAACCACAATAACAGTACAAATGGCTTAATGCACTTACTTATTCTTTCAATAAACTCTGAGCAATTATTTGGTGCCAGGCACTGAGGTTCATTTTGGATGCAAAGATGAATGGAGTGCCTAATCCACTCCCCTGAGACTCCTGTTCTCTAGTGTGTATATTTTAGGTGCTTACATATGTTTGCATGTATGCAGTATTACACAGAGGAGCTTTAAAATGCATTATAAAAAGAAATCATGTCAATGATAACCTGGCATTATATTGCAAACTAACAGTTGTCCAAGATGATTTAAATTTTAAACTTTCCCAGGGGAGGAGCTGCCTTATACAGCACTTCTCCACTTCTCTGTCCACTCTTCCAGGCCCTTCCCCGTAAAGCTGGTACAACGAATTCGACTTAGTGCATGGCCAAAAATACTAATTAAATGATTTTTGACCTGCTTTTGGCAATCTTTATTCTTTAAGATTATACTGAGCATTTTTCTCCATGGCAATAATGATATTTAATGGTCAGTTTGATTTATTCTTTCACCAAACACTAATGAATGCTATTAGAAATCCTACGTAGTTTATGGATAGTTGTCACTGAATTCAGTTTACAAAAAATCTTGATGTTCCAGAATTACTAAAGATGATTTGGCATCAGGTCAAAACTATTTCCTTAGGTCAATAATTCAGGCCATGTCCACATGCTACCACCACCATTAAGTGGTCTCACTTTAAATCCAAATGGTTGCATTATGTTTGCCCATCCATTGGAGGAAAAAAACTGAGGAAACCAAAACTTGCTTAGTCATAGAAGGCAAATCACCCAGTCAATTATCCCTCTAAGAAGCTACGGTTCAAAAACAAATTGAGCATATCTAAAGCTGATCAAGTGTCTGAAACTTGAAAAGCAAAACAAAACCCAGAACCCGATAAATCCCTTTGTTTAAAGACAAAACCAAAGAAAATTAAGTGATGAAGAGAAAAGCTTTTGTTCAGCAGCCTGGGATATGCCAGATAGTCTTTTGGGAGATCAGGGATGAGAATTTAGCTTGCTTAAATGATCCCACTGTTTTTAATGGATGATCATGAAATGACCAGAAAAAGCATACTGTTGTCTCATTTTGATCAGGGTTTAAGGTAATACAGTGGAACCAATTAGATAATTAAACAGTTCCAAGAAAACTGATGTTTACTTTAAAAAAAATTGAAACTAAGTCATTCCTCTCATCATATCATTTTGGTGACAACATTTTTTGTTTGTTTATTTTCATGAAAACCTCTTTATTCTTTATTGGCTAGGGCTCACTCTTTCCTGAGAAGTCAGAATTATATGTCCCCAAAGTCGATGGTGTATATTGTAGAACAATCAAATTGGCTTCAAGAGTTTAAGGGCATTTCATGATTAATTAGATTTTGAATTAGTTCTTCTTCTGAAGGATACTTTGTGGTAAGTCCCACAAGTGTGTGTGTGTGTGTGTGTGTGTGTGTGTGTGTGTGTGTGTGTATGTGTATCCCTTGGCAATCTTTGGCCCTGTCATCCCTCCTTACTTTTTGAAATACTCTCTGCCTTTGCACTCTATAATAGCTAACTTTCTTGATATTTTTCCCATCCTTTTACTTCTTAGTCTTCTTTCTGAAGGTTCTCTCCTCTACCACATGTCTTTAATATGCTTTCTGTCCCAGGTTCCCTCTGTATCATTCTGCACCTACTGCTTCGTGATCTCAATGATAACTTCCAGGTCTTCTGCTCACGTCCTTCTCTTAAGTTCCCTTCAACTGCTTTTAATAGACTTCTCTACTTTATTATTTCCAAGGCACCTAAAGTTCAGCATGTTAAAGACTAAAGTTGTTATTTCCCCTCCAAACCTGTTTCTTTTTCTTTGTTCACTAGTATTATTGCTGAATGCTAGCTTCCCAAATATCACAAACACAATCTATTGGTGAGAAAAAATTCAGGTTATTATGTTGAATTAATTAAACAAGAAGGTCATTAGACTGAGGTAGCTTTAATGCCTTAGTAGTCTATGTAAGCAAACCAAAAACCTAAACCTATAATGTCTCAAGGTTAAGAAATAAAAACTTAAGGACAACCAATCACAAACTAGGCTTTCCCAGATAAGACTACCATGTAAGTTACTGCCAATCAAATAATCCTTGCTTTGCATCCACTTCTTCTCTATAGAAGTCTTGCCCCTATCTCCTATTGGTGGAGTTGCTCTTAACCACTTCCAGTTTGGCTGCTGCTGGATTTGAATTATTTTTGCTCAAATAAACCCTTAAAAGTTTTAATATACCTCCATTTGTCTTTTAATAATTGTTGACTGAGGTTAGAGAGAACATCATCTCAATAGAACGTTGGCAGTGTCTAGGGTCAAAAAGCAAGGTTTGAATTTACTGAGAGTTGCAGTTGCACTTTAGGATGAGTGTTTCAATGTAGGGACTCGGTTAGAATTGGATAAGGATCACCATGCAATCATCCAGGATTGGTGGAAACAGCAAGGTGAGGATCTTTGAAGGAAAGGATTCAAACAATCTTCGGGCACAGACTGTTGATGCTTTCCAAGGAAGAGTTGGTGGATATTTCCAGAAGTTTTTTTAATGAGCAATCAAGCCGTTTGCCTAAGCTAGAGTCTCCTGGAAGGGTGAAGATTTATTAATGAAGACAAGAGAAGTGTAAAGTCATGGTAATATTGACAATAATTTATGTATGTGGGGGACAGATAGTGTCCAATCTGTGTGTGGAGGTTTTGGTTCTCATTATGCACATAAGTGTTTCAAACAACTGGGCAGCAGATGGCTATGTGGGTACATACTTGCCTCACATATTCAGTGGTTAAGGCTTAATACATTAGACCTTTCTCCTAAGTTCTCAGAAGAATCCATTCACAAGTGATCCTTGCAAATAAAAAAATTCCCTTTAAGACACATGTAAAACCTTGAACATCTAACAGTGAATTCTAGACCTCTCTGTGATTTTCTTCCTGCACAGCTCTTAGGTTCCCAGTTTATATCAGGTACATAACTTTATACTACTATCCATGACACTAGAGCCCTTGTTTACCTATATTTTGCATATCTATTTTCCCTGATTGACTGAAAGACCTTAGAAGGCAATTCTTAGAGCAATGCTTGCAGAATAAATAGGAGTTCAATAAATATATGTTTAAAGAATCTAGTTTGGGGCCGGCCGAGTGGCTCAGTTGGTTAAGAGCTTGCTCAAGAGTTTGAGCTCTGAGCAACAGTGGTTCGAGTCCTGGCCCCAGCTGAGCTGCCGCTGAGCTGCCAACAGGTGGCAGGATGGCTCAGCTAAAAAAAAAAAATCTAGTTTGATGATTGTGTGGTGATTCTTAATATGAGGTAGATTTTTTTTTTTTAGTTAAAAAAGGTGAGTAGTGACCTGTTTCATTAACAATTGGTTTAGGTGTTTAAAAGTCACAAACTCCTCATGCCGTTAGGTAACTCCAATTTGGATAGCTATCTGAAGGTCTGGAGGCACTGTAATACATTGTGAAAGGGCAAGCTTGAAGTCAGACTGATTGTGGCTCCTCAAAACTATGGGATCTTGAGAAAATATTTTAGCTTTCTACACCTCATTTCCCCCTGTAATATGCCAAGATAATTATACCTGTTATATTTATATTTGTATTTGTTTCCTAGGCCTGCTATAACATGGTATCATCAACTGGGTGGTTTAAAGTAACAAATGTATCGTCACATGGTTCTGGAAGCTAGAAGACAAAGTCAAGTTGTTAGCAGGGCCAAGCTCCTTCTGAAACCTGTGGGTTTGTCTCTTCCCAGCTTCTGGTGGGTGGCTGGCAATCCTTGACATTCATTAGCTTGCAGCTGTGCAACTCCAAGCTCTGCCTTTATCATCACTTGTGTTCCCTGTGTGTGTGTCTTCTTATGGCCATCTTTTTAAAAGGACACCACTTCTATGGTGTTAGAGGCCCATCCTACTCCAGTTTGAACTCATTTTAACTTAAGTAATCACATCTACAATGACCCTATTTCCAAATAAATTTACCTGCTGAGATAATGGAGGCTGGGACTTTAATGTATCTTTTTTTGGGGGGACCATTTCAACTCATAACTCTGGCATATAAAATCCTTATTTGAACTAGAATGACAAATTAATTACTTCATATCTAGTAGGTGCCACAAAATTATATTCCCTACCTTCCTCCCTCACGCTGTTACAACTGCAGTGACTGTCCATGACTGATTTCAGTCTGTCTCAATGCCCTCATGCTTGTCAGAAATTTCACTGAATGTGGTGAAAACTGAGTTACCATGTTGAGCCCTGTCCACCTCATCCTCATGCTGCTTTCTGAAGATACGGGCTAATTAATTTTTTTTGGTGGATTTGTTTGGAGACTCATTTGCTTACCCCCTCATGCAGTGTTTAATCCATGCAGTGGCTTCTTTCTTTGTCATGTTGTTCACTCTGGCTGCTATCCCTTCCATACCACAATATACTTTTGTTCAAGGAGCCCGCTTACTCCAGGTAGAGGCATGGTGCCCGTGGTCAGTGAACCCACCAGCACCAGCTCTGACACAGGGGGAGGCACACCCCGGGAGGTACCAACTGTCTTAAGTCGTGGATGCTCAGAGAAGAGGGGCGAGTTTGAATTGTAATACTTTACTTTTGGCTATGTTTACCTCATGCCAGATTTCAAATTCCCTTAACATTTAAGATTGCCAAATCAGGCCATCTGTAAACATGAAGAGTTGTAAAACTGGGGTTTCTCACCAAAGGGAAGGTTTTAATATTCTGAACAGAAGAAAGGCTGATTTTCCCCTGTTCTGAACGTCCCAACCAATCTAGTTAAGATTGGGTATTCCTCTCTCATCTCTCCCCTCTGCACTTCTTAAGGCTTTCTGGATGAAGGTAGATTTTGGTTTGATGACCATCTTTTAAAATTTTTCTTTCTTTCTGTCAAGACTGTGCCTTGGCAACCATCGTAGAGAAGCCCAGCACAGCCTTTTGTGAGCAAGAAAGGTTAAAACTGTGCTGACAGGACAGCCCCAGTTCTCTGCTGTTGGTGAGTTATTCTGTTTATTCTACATATGTTTCCTTTTAATTAAAATGTCATTTTTAATTAAAAATGAAATGTCAAGAAGGGAAAAAATGGCAAAGTCTGGATTATTGCAATGGATGCAAGCAGAAAAAGTTGGTAGAGAGAAAAGACTTTGAAAGGATGAGAATAGTACCTTACTCACCATTTTAGTAAAAAAAAATATAAAAAAAAGTCAAGAGAGGCTTGAAGAGGTTTGACTGCCCTTTGCTGTTCATAGCACATGTGCACTCTGCTTTATAACATGTTCCCATAGTTAAAAAATATATATTTGATATGTGGGCACATGCTTTAAGTTAATGAGTGAACTGATGGGTGCCACATTTTTTGTGAGTGACAGACCCACTAATGAGATGTAGCACTGACTGCAGAGGGCACCAATAAATTGCGTAAAACACCCCTGCTGGCCATTTACTTAATTTATTTTACAGAAGTGTAATGCCTTCTAGTTTAATATAGAGCTTTTATTTTGTTATAAAGACCCAAGACTACAATGGACTTCTCAAGAATTATGCTTCATTTATGCCTCCCGTTTCAGCATTGCTCTGCTAGAGAATGTTCCACGTTATGATTAAATCCTCAAAGGGATGCTTCCATAGGCAAGTAAATTCCATAAAAACAACTGTAGTAGAGTCTATATCACCTTTACTCGAGAGTAGGAACTGACACATAGTTAAAAAGATGGTGCATTGTAGAAATCAGTTGCGGAGGAAGGGCAAAAAGGAGTTTCGGTATGGAGTAAGGGAAAGACCAGTGGCAGCTGAGCTCCTCAGCGGGTACTTACTTGATGTGGCCTTCCGTCTCTTTCTTTTTGTGCCTGGTTTGCTCTTTCGGTCAATCAGGCTGAGAACCCCCCTCCCTCTCTATGTTCCAACACTTTGGCTTTATTTTCTTCCCTCTCTGGTGCCACGTTTCCCCCTGACTTAGATCTTTGCACACCTTCTCTCCGCTTGAAATGCAATTTCTCCCCCATACGCTCCTTTAACTCTCCGTGTAGCTACTCCTATTCATCCTTTGGATCTCAGTTTATAAAATCAATTCTCAATATCAAGCAGCTCCATCTTGTCACTGATCTTCCGCACCATCAGTAGGTTCTGTGGTCACTACTCCCCATCATTGTCGTCTTTCATAACGGCCTGGACTTCTCCTCTGTAGCACTTACAGCAACTGTAATTAAATGCTTCCTTGCCAACTTAATTTGCTTACATTTTCTAGAATGTAAGCTCCAGGAGGGGCAGAAACTGCCTTCCCTGATTAAGACTGTGTCCTTAGCACTTGGCAGGATGTTTTGAACATTATAAATGTTAGATAAATATTTATTGTTGAATGAAGTTTATGCTCAGTAAAGTAAGACTGGAAGTATTTGGTTAGTATAGTTTGCTAAACAAGCAAGTTAAAAGTAGTACATGTTCATATAGATTATGAAAGGGCTTTACAAACAATCAAGCATACTCCTAGTTTACCTTTAGCTCACTCTCTAGTCCCACTTGGGATCTATGAAATGATAATAGCACTTAGAGTTTGATCCTCTAATGATACAAAAAACCCCCAACAATTTATAGAGACATAATTCAGTAAACCTACACTAGGATTCTTCTGTGTGCCAGGCAATGCACTTGGCACCTACTGGCCCTACATTTTAGGAGCTCTCAGTTTAGCAAAATTCGTTGAGCAACTGAGAATCAAAGAACAATTTTGTGTGCGCTGTCTTTTTAATTTCTCCACTAGTAAATTTTATCTAGAGGAAAATGAAAGTCAGGTGGTCTGATGAATTTTTAGCTGGGTCTAGAAGAAATATATTAACTATTTACAAAACTAAACCTGAAGGAGATTGAAATACTGTTCCTTGTTTGCCTTATTAGCTGATTAGCTAGTATGAAATGACTACTGTTTGTTGAAAAAAAAAAGGTAGAAATGGTATTAACATATATTAATTTCCCTGTCTAGACTTCAATTTTATAAATATAAGTAATAACAGTAAAGACATCTCCTATCCATTTCACTGGATATTTTTGGACAGTTATCTTTGAAAAATTATTGAAAACGTTCCCCCATTTTTCTTTATCACCATTATAGTCAACAAGTTCTGCCTTACATCCAATTGAAATCTCTTCTGCTTTATTAAACCGGTTTCTGCTTGTTTGCTTCTCTGTATCCATGGAGAACAACTGATCATCCTTCATATAAAACCCTTTATATTCTTGGAGACAGTAATTTCCTGTGAAAAATTTAGTTGCAAGTTCATAAACTTTAAGAGAAAAAAAAAAGCTGTGGTTAGTTTATACTTCATGAAAATATCATTCCAAAGCTTTGGGCATAAAGAGAGTTAGATTTGCTTTTCTGTGTGACAAATTAACTTTAACCCTCTTTTTAACAGCATTTGGAATCCCATCAAAATGCATTTAAATTATGTATTATCTGTCAGGAGTGGTTAATTATTTTGAAAGTGTATACATTATAGGAACTCTTTTTGGCTTCTCTTAATTTCTTGGTAAGTATCTTCAACTGTATTCTATAATTTAAATTTATAATTGTCCCAATATGAATTATTACTCATTTCAAATTCATTTTGGCAATTTGATTCTAAAACCTTGAAATCTGATTATGGGTAACCAATAAGAAAACATTAATGTAAGATAGTTAGAGAAAAAAATGCTGTCTTTTGGAGTTGAATGATTTGATTTCAGGAGCAGTTGTTTTTCTTTTAATACCTTATGTCTAGCATTAATTTCAGAAGTTTATAATTGTCCATAGTAGTTTAAGAAATCCAAATATTTATGTAACAGTAAAGGCAAAACATCACTGAAATGGCAAACATCTGTATGGTGATCTAGACGTGAAGATATTTTCTGGGATTGACAGCACATGGTATTAACTTTCTCATAATTTCTTCACTCTTTACATCAAGGAAGCTGTTCTTGGAAGTTCTATGATTGGAGGGGCCTCTATACAAATTAACAAAAAGTTCTGCCCAAGTGTTTCTGTGGTTTTGGTGAAAGGCTGCCCTCTGGTGCAAAGATGAGAAGCAACTGTTTAAAAACCTTATTTACCTTATCAGCTGATGCAATTTCAGCTGAATTCTGAAATGGAAATCAATACTATGCTTGGCAGCCCCAAGTCATCATTTAGAAATCCCCAAAATTCACTCTTAACCTTACTTTGGACTCCTTGTACTTTAAAAAAGGATTACGATTTCCACGGTTCCTTTATACAACTCAGGCCAAAGATAAACTTGCACCATCAATACAAGAAAACAGCCTACCAATAGGCAGAAGCTACAGGGTTTCCCTTCAGAAAAACAAGCGATGTGCTCATTTCTAATTAAAAGTCATCTGATCTGTTAATGAAGAGAGTCATATAACGAAATGAAAAAGAAGTCAGAACCACTCCCCTTGGTCTGAGGAAGGCAAGGTCTTGACTTTGTCACTGTGGGAGAAAAGAAATGTAGAGAATTCTTCAAGTGCTTTGAAGGATTAATCCTTTTTAAGATTAGCATTTAAAAGTAGAAAATAGAGCGCACACATGCTCCCACCTTGTTTTTGGTCTTATTTTTCCAAGTTATTAGTTTCACTGAAGAAGTAGTGCTTCCAAAATGCTATTTGATAAGTAGATAAGATAGATGGATTATTTCTCTCTGAGACTTTAATAATAAGTTTTATTTTATGCAAATACTTTCTTGTACTTTTATAATTCAAGGTTTTAGAGAATTTAACAAATAATTATTGTCAGAAAAGAATTGGTTGACTACCTTTGTTATCCGAGTGGCTAAGAATCCTGAACAATGTTATCTGAATTAATTACTCTGTCTCTAATCCATAAATCACAGAATGTAAAAGTAAATCTTTGATGTGGATTACAGTTTAGAATTCCACGAGGTCTTTAGTTATCGGTGAATGTTTGCACTCCATTTTTTTAGAAGATAAGAATGACTAAAAACCACAGCCCCAAGAAAAATGAAAATATATGTCCACACAAACAGTTGTACACAAAATGTTCATAGCAGCATTATCCAAATAATAGAAACAACTCAAATGTCCGACAATGGACAAAATGTTGTTTAATCATATAATGGAATATTATTTAGCCATAAAAATTGATACCTGTTACAACGTGGATGAATCTTTAAAATCTTGAAAATATTATGCTAAGTGAAAGAAGGCAGGCACAAAAGGCTACATAATGTATGATTTCATTTTTATAAAATGTTCAGAATAGGCAAATCTATAGAGAAAGAGCATATTAGTGTTTTCCTGGAGTAGGGGTTATGGAGTGGGGGGGTGGAGGGGTGGTGAGTAGAGGGATGAAGAGAAAGAGAGGAAAAGGGGAATGACTATTAATGGGTACAGGGTTTTTTAGGGAGTTAAAATGTTCTAAAATTGATTGTGGTGATGGTTGCACAACTTTATGAATATATTAAAACCCACTGAATTGTACATTTTAGATGATGTTTGTGGTATTGGAATGATATCTCAATAAAGCTGTTATTTAAGAAAAACAAAAACAAAAAAGTAAAAAAAGAAAAAAAACAAAACCGACTGTGTTCTGGAAAAAGTCTTTTCCTTTAGTTCAAAGGCTGTGTTCGGCATTCAAAATTCTTCACATGTATGCAGTTAGCCTCACAGAACCTTCCTTGGCTTTTAAAGATTTTATGTCACTGGTTCAAATCTGCCTTCTTGTTTTATGAGTTTAATTATTATGAATAATATTCCCTCAGACTTTTTTTTTCTCTTTCAGAACAAAATGTCTTGGAGGGAATGTAAATATTTTAAGTGTTGTTACAATATTGATATGAGTAGAAACAAAGAGCCAAAGGCGGCACTCACCCTTGTGGATGCTTGCACAGGCTGTGCTGTGAGCAGTGAGGATCCAAACGCCACTTACTAGGTGTAAAGTTTTGCACAAGTTTTCTTTGAGTCTCTGTTTCCTTAGCTGGAAAGTGGGCATGGCGATTCCTTCTTCACCCAGCTGTTGTCTCATGTATTAGATGAGATAATGCATTTTAAATACTGAGGTAGGTTGCTTAATGCATGGTACATGGTCAAAAAAAGATAGAAATTAATAATAATGATTGTTCTGAAGGATAGAATTCTATTTATTTAACTAACTACATGAATAAAAAACAGAGTTAACAGCTTCCTCAAGCTGCTTTAATGTTAATTAGGCAGTTTTTGCATTGGTCTTTAAAAATATGAATATTTATAGAGTTTAATATTATGAACTTTTTTTTCCTTGAACAGGAAAAGCTAGGTAGGAATCATTATAACTTTGGGGGGAGTGGGTAAATTTATTCTCTTCATGTATTATTTTCAAAATAATGGATTTTACTTGTCCTAGGAAATTGTTTTCCTGCCTTTTCATCACAGTTGCAATCAGCACACTACCTGCTTTCGGCAGCAACAGAAACAGCTGGCTCACCCATTCTGATGAGGGATCACTCTTCAGTATTTATAGTAACACCCATTTCACCAAGTGGAGCCCCAAAGAAGAAAAAAACAACAAACAAGTGACTTTTCTGATAACAGGCAACTGTTTTCTTTTGTATTAAATTTTCTTTCCCATTGCTTTCACCAGCTTCAGATTCTGAAGCCCATTTTGCCACTCAGGGGACACTTGAAGGCAGCCAAACCAATGTAGCCAATAGAAATTTATTATAAAAATATGAAGCTTTGCTTTCAATATCCTGTAGAAGCATTAAGCAAAATATTGGGGGATATAATCAAGCACCCAAACGGGCCTTAGACCTTGAATTCTGAACAGAGACTACGTTCTAAGTCAGACATGCATAAATATGTCTCTTTTCTCAGTGATATTAATGAAATGGTTAATTCTGTTGTCATGGCAACAAAGAACAGCTGTGATAAAAAGCTAAAGGTCTATACATAATGCCCAACACAAGGTCTCTCTAGTTCTAAAGCTGATTTTCTTAGCTACAATAGAAGTGATGTGCTTTCAATATCATCCTAAGCTTTCACATAAAATCCTTGCAAGTTAATCCAATAAATAGACCAGTGGCATAAAAAGGAATATATGTTTGCACATTATAAATCTTATAAAAGAAGTTTACCTATGCTCAATCTGAAGAGGGGATCTGGAAAGTAAACATATGTTCCTGCAAAAATAAAAACCTATTCTGAGTAGAAACTGTAAAAAATAAAATATGTTCAAATGGCATACCAGAGTAATTATCAAACACATTATTATCTAGCCAGGCAGTAGGAATGTATTATATTTGAGATAATAACCTCACCATCCACAACAACAGCAAGGCAACAGCAAAGTAATTCAATTTTAAAAACTCACCAAACATAATAATGTAAGTAACAGAGTTTTTTTGTCCAGGTCCATCAAGGTCTGTGTGACAGTGAGTTCATTATAATCTGCCAAATATATCATACCAGTAGATCCCTCTCAGATTGTAGATAAATTTTGGACTCTGATAAAGACCCGTGTTATATTTCACCTTTATTTATAAACCTCTTCTCTCCACCTTCTTCTAGTTCCTGTGAGGTGTTCTAGATTTTTTTGTCTTCCTCATCTCTACTCCTCATAGGTGTCTATCAGAATTATCCTCTCTACTTCCTCCATGTCCTTGGCTCAGACACCCGTAGCTTCTCCCTTGCATTACTATAATAATCGAATGGCTCTCCAATCCACGATTCACTCAGATGTCAAAGTGATCTTTCTAAAACAATTCAAAATGTGTCACTTGTCTTTAAATCTTTCAGGTACATTTCAGATATTCTCCCTTTACTTTTAGAGAGAAATCCAAGCTGCTATCTTTTTATGTAATCATCTGTTTTTAGTTTAAAAATAAAATTCGCATATATTTAAGGTGTACAGCATGATGATTTGATATACATACATGTAGTGAAATAATTACTACAGGCAACCTAATTAACATATCCATCTCCTTACATAGTTACCATTTTTTGTTGTATAGAGAGCACCCAAAATCTACTCTTTTAGCACATTTCCAATGTTCAATACAGTATTATTAACTACAGTCATCATACTATACATTAGAGCATAGACACTCATCCTACGTAACTGCAACTTTATATACTTTGACCAACATTTCCCTATTTTCCCAATCTCCCACCCCTGGTAACCATGGTTCCATTCTCTGCTTCTACGTATTTGACTTTTTTAGTTGCCACATATGAGATCATGCAGCATTTTTCTTTCTGTATCTGGCTTATTTCACTTAGAATAATGTCCTGCAGCTTCACCCATGTTGCTGCACACGGAGGCTCTCGTTCTTAGATGGCACCTCCTTATTTGAACCTCAGCGACCTCACCCTCATCTCCTTTGAGTCCCTGCATCTTACCCTCAGTTGCATAGACCTTCTGAAGCTCTCTGAATGGACAGTAAGTCCCAATGTCTATGTCATTTTATGACTGTTTCTTCCTTTAATTTGAATCTCTCTCTTCTCCATCTCATGCTCTCCAATTTGTGATTTAAAATTGAACACATATTTTCAAAGGTGGGCAACACAGTATTCCATATAATGATTAAAAATGGTGAAAACTTAAATGCCCCACAGTTAAATAATGTAGTTAAATAAATAGTGGCACAGCCACAATATGAAATATTTTGAAGCCATTACAAACTATGCCAGGTACATATAAGTATTGATACAGAAAACATTTTTTGCTGTCTTCTCAGGTGACTATCAAGTGAAAAAATTGCATGTTCAATGTGATTGAGTTTTTAAAAAATTAGCTTTATTTTTATTTGTTTTATTATTAGCTTCAGGTGTGCAAAACAATGTAATAGTTATACTTTTCACCCCTCACAGCATGACAACCCCCCTCTCCCAATCCACTGCCCTCCAATATCACACATATCTATTACAATTCCATTGACTCCCCACACTATATTCCACATCCCATGACATCCCATGAATATATTAAATTATAGTTGACATGCAATATTATTCAACATCAGCTTCAGGTGTACAGTGCAGTGGTCAAGCCTCTACACCGTCCATGGAGTAGTCTTCCTAACAAGACATGTGACCATCTGACACCTTACAAAATATTTACAACATTATTAATTATATTTCCCGAACTGTCTTTCATATCCTTGTGGCAATATTGTGGTTACCAATTTGTGCTTTCTAATCCTCTCACCTTCTCCCTCATCCCTGCCCCTCCCAACTAGCAACCATCAGTTTTTCCTCTGTATCTCTGAGACTGTTTCTGTTTACTTTGCTCATTTATTCAGTTCTTTAGATTCCACATATAAGTGAGATCATATGGTATGTCTTTCTCTGACTGACTTCTTTCACTTAGCATAATGAAAAATTAACTTTATTGATGATAATTTACGTACTATAAAATGCACATATTTTAAGTACGATTTGATGAGGTTTTTATGCAATGTATACTACCATGTAACCATCATCACAATTAAGATATAAGACATTCCACCACCCAAAGGATTTCTTGTTCCCCTTTCT
>NW_017731477.1:2057148-2058369 GCF_001890085.2 Hipposideros armiger | reverse complement strand
CTAGGTACTTGGAAAAAGTGTGTTGATGAATGAAATCTAGAGAAAGCAATTGAGCCTTGTATTTTTTAGCACCATATTTCAAATATGTTATCCATTTATTTGACAGGTTTGTTTGTTTTTTTCCACTCATTTAATAGGTACCAGGGTGGACAATTCAAATAAATTAGGATTTAGTAGAAGACTGAGAAAGATCTACAGCACAGAGTTTTGTTTGGAATGGATAACCCAAATGGGCTATTACTCTGGGACTTCCGAAGAGGTGATGACTCCTAAAGGGAGAGGTGTAGGGAGGGATCAGGCAAATAATAACTTTTTCATTTGTTTTTTTTCTAGGAGACTTCATTTTTAAGTAAAAATGGAGTCCTAGTCATCTACGGAACTGTCTCCTTTTCTTCTTTATTAGAAGTGGTGGGATCAGATTATAAGTCAGTTAAAATTGTTTTGATGATCAACAAGACTATGGTCATTCTTTTTACAGATGTTGTCTATGTATTTCTCAGTCATTTGAATCAGGACACCAATGTCATTATCCATATAATCAAATTGGATGATTTCATCCTCAGGCTCTCTAATCTGCATAATACTAGTTACTCATTTCCTGTGAAACATTAACTCCTAGATATTAGGTATATCATTATTGGTTTCTATATTTGAACCTTTTTTTCTAATAAGGGCAAATAGAAATGGTGATTGAAAGCAGTCTCAAGAACTTATGAATAAAGAAAATGTTCTTTTGGCAGATGATAAATTCTAGTTACCTAGTCATTCATGTGTAAATAAAAAAGGCAATCGGTAGTGTGTGGGGTTTTTTATTTTTCTAGTTAAATTCAACATTGATGACTATTTTTTTCTTTGTAAGCTAATATTTGACAGGCAGTCTTTTTGAGTGTGAAGCATTTACACTGGAGATTAAAGCACTTTTGTTTTAATTTTATGGTAGCATTCCGCAGGGTGGGAATTTTTACAATTGTTAGTTTCACTCTGGATTCTGCTTCTGTCTTCTGTTTTGAGGGTAAATCACTACCCGTGGGTGGCAATGTACACTTTGATACATTTGGGAATGGCTTTGAAGACAGACAAAAAGCGTTTTCAGTACAAATAGAGAAAATGAACGTATTATAGTCTTCAGTATTTCCAGACAGGAACATATTTCTGAGAAACACAGAGCAGTTGTCTAATTATTGGTGAATTCTGAACTGCTTGCTAACTTGCATTACATTG
>NW_017731477.1:2050610-2055143 GCF_001890085.2 Hipposideros armiger | reverse complement strand
CTCTGGACTGTTAGAAACTGATGCCAGCGAGCACTCCAACCATCTAACCAACTCCCCTTACTTTATTCCTATGCTTTCCTTGTCTGGAGGGAAGAAAATCACGCTGGCCCAAAGGCTTGAGAGTCCAGACTCCAAGGCTATTTTAGTTCTTATTACACGTTCTGTTTTATATAACTGCATTTGTGAGCGGAGTGAATGAGTTTACCTCAAGATGTGAAGACAGGAAGCAGTGTGTGTGCTAACAAGTCCTTAAGACTGAGCAACTGGAATCCCCACTTTGGGAGGAATTCTTGTAGGCAGTCGGTGGAACCCCCCTTCTCTCCCCACTTTCCGGGGACTTTGCATGCAAACAGCAGCTGGGGGATCATCAGGTGAAGCTGGCACAGGTAACTTCTCTAGTTGTCAGGTGGGAAATGTGAATCTTCCCCTTGGCTTTTTTTTTCCTGAAGCAAAACACCTATTTTAGTATTATTTATTCTTTTCTAAGGTTAGGGTACATCAGGTTGACAACAATTAGTCAAATAAAAATATTTATTAGGGGTCCATTGTTTTATTCACACAGTGACAGGCCTTAGGGGCATGCGGGGGAGAAAAAAAAAAAGAAAGAAAAAAACTTCTTGCCCTGGGGAGATAGCACTAACAAACTTTAAACAGGAAGAAAAATTTCTGCAGCTAAACCAGGGCAGGTAAGTGTGGCTGGTTTGATTGACAGTGAGGAGAAATGGGGACTGACTTGGTTAAAGGAGAGTCAGAGAGGCATGAGCTGACCTGGTGAGAGGTTCTGAAAACTTGTAAACAGAGAAGACTTGTGCATGTCTGCAGGGGCCATGCCAGTGATGGGAGGGTGAGTGGGGGGTGGCCTGTCCACCTGGAGAGCCAGAGCCCTGCCTGAAAGCACAGTTGCTTCTAGTTTTATCTCAGAGGTCAGCAGATTTTTCCTGTAAAGTGCCAGACAGCAAATATTTACGCTTTGCTGGCCATACTGTCTTTGTCACAGCTTGATTATGCAACTCTATTAGCCATGAAAGCAGCCATCCACAATTTGGTTAGGGAATGGGTGTGGCTTTGTTCTAGTGAAACCTCACAAAAAATAAGCTGGCTTGGTGTGCCGCTGAAGTATGCCAACCCCTGCTCTTGAACAAGTGGTTGTTGGATCTGAGTTTTCAGAAGGATTTAGAAATCAGGATTGTCATGTGAAATATTTTAATCTTTAGATGTAGCCTCAAGAAAAATTTTAACAACATCTGATCCAAGCAAAAGCATTTCTATGACCACTGCAGCCAATCTGCATGTTCTCGATAAGATTTAATACAGGTTTTAAACACGAGTAGGATTTAATAACTGCAGAGGAAAAAGGGAGCCTTTCTAAGAAGAAGGATAGTATGAGAAGGATGACCAGGGGACGCAAGGCTCTCCTGGTGGGTGGTTTAGGAGTACAGATGCTAGAGCCAGACTGGCCAGGATCGGTTCCCGGGTCTACGGTCTACCAGCTATGAGACTTTGGACAAATGACTTTACCTCCCAGGCCTGGGTTTCCCCAACTCTGCATTGTAAGGACTAAATGAGTTGTCATTCATAAAAGTTCTTAAAACAATCCCAGGCAGGCACAGAGGAATCACCAAATAGCTACTGGGTTAATAATAATAAAAACACCTGTTAAGAGGACATTTAAATAACAAATTTTAGATAACAGATTTTAGACCAGCTCACTACTAGGAATAAGTGACAATTATGTCACTTACTGTACATTTCTCATCAGTACATGTGTTTTATCATTTGTAGTACAGATTAATGAATTCCATGCAGGCAGACAACTTCCCTTTGGTCCAGAGTCAAATGCCACTCCTGACTGGTCACTCACCCTGCAAATGTGACTCTTAGTCCCAAAGGGGACCAGTAGACTAGAAACATACAAATACCAACTGGGGCAGAAGAGCAGAGAAAGGACATGTAAGAAAGCCTATGACATGCTAACTGCTCCATAAGTTATCACAGCTCTCACCACAATCCTGTGGAGTAACTGTGACAGCCTCACTTAACCTTCTGAGTCTGGTACTTGCTGCTGCTAAGTGTCAGTGGCAGATTCGGAAAGCAGATCTAACGCCCACGCTCATGTTCTTTGTTCTTCTCTAGCTGGTGTTTTCAGGCTGTGCCCTGTGGAACTTGAGTGTTTGGGAAAGCGAACACAAGCTCCTTGTGAGCAGAGATCTTGTTTGCCTTTACGTTGAGATCTGCAAGGTTCTGCACTAGGTATCTGAATACAGGAAGGAAGGAGGGAGGAAAGGAGGAAGGAAGGAAGGAAGGGAGGAAGGAAGGAAGGAAGGAAGGAAGGAAGGAAGGAAGGNGGGTGGGAATTTTTACAATCGTTAGTTTCACTCTGGATTCTGCTTCTGTCTTCTGTTTTGAGGGTAAATCACTACCCGTGGGTGGCAATGTACACTTTGATACATTTGGGAATGGCTTTGAAGACAGACAAAAAGTGTTTTCAGTACAAATAGAGAAAATGAACGTATTATAGTCTTCAGTATTTCCAGACAGGAACATATTTCTGAGAAACACAGAGCAGTTGTCTAATTATTGGTGAATTCTGAACTGCTTGCTAACTTGCATTACATTGAATCGGCATCATGTCTTGCTCTGGCCCATGCACTGCCCTATTGTATTTACTAAACCTTGTTGGCTGGTTCATGATCATTCGTTTAGTGCTTTTACAGGACAACTGATTATACAGCTCTTAAAGCAACAAGACATTTTTCAAGTTTTCTCATTTTTTTTCCCCCAGCAGTTAATAGAAATGATGGTAGAAAGTCTTGGAGACAACAGTAGTGGACCTTATCTGTGTTAGATTCATATGAGAAAAAAGGGAGAGCGATATTTTTCACAATCAGACAGCCCTGGAAGAAATCAATTACCTACTTGGGGCGACAGGTGGTTTCTACTGTTCTGTCATAATTTTTCCTAAAATCTTAATGGCTGAAGAAGGGGTTTCCTAGAGGGGAAAAGGCATGGTGTACAAGTCTATTCTCAATAATTAAAAAAAACCCCAACAAACTGAGACCTAGAGTTAACCCAGTTATAACATTACCATCCCATTAATAAAGTCAGGAATTTCTTAAGTTTGTAAGTTTGTAAATTAACCTAACAATGCCTCAATATCCTTATAGACAGTGAAGATAATCATAGTATCTACATCACTGACTTAGTTTTAAGTTAATTTAAATAATATAAACAAGGCATTAGGACAATGGATGACACATAGCAAGGGCTCAATAAATATTATCAATTATTATTACTGTCAGTACCATGGTTAATGTGATTATTTTCCACTTTTATTATTATTATTATTGATAAATTTTCTCTGGTCCCTTTAACGTTTAGCAGTAAAGTCTGTAAAATGAAAAAATGCAGAGCATTTATCTTTGGGGNGAGGGAGGGAGGAAGGAAGGAGGGAGGGAGGAAGGAAGGGAGGGAGGAAGGAAGGAAGGGAGGGAGGGAGGTACATAGGACCTTCTTTCTTGGTCTGTTTCAACCAGAGCAACTCTGCTTTCATCTATTTTATCCTCTAAGAGAAGCTCATGTGAAAAAATTGAAAAAGTTTGGAAGCCACCTCAGTGCATGTCACTGCCTTCCCCAAAATGCATATTTTGACAGCAGACATTATCTTACATGTGACATTTACAACAACACTCAGCAAACGATGAAGATCATTGTTACATTACTGTAAGAAGAGGGTGCCTCCTCTCGGCCTGAGCTGAGAGGAGAATCGTATAGCAAGTAGGGACTCTGAGACTATGCAGCGGGGACCCAGAATTCCCAGCAGCTCAACAGCACGCCTAGGGCCGGCCCAGGCCCGTTTCCCGGGTCCTCTTGCAAAGGCAGACCCTCCCATGGGACGTGCACACCCTTACGCAGAGGGTCAGCCTCTTTGGAGAAAAAGAAGTTTTTATTTCCCTGACTTGAACATTCACGCTTAAGTGTCCACAGGCTTGTAACTCGGCCACTTACAAATAGGTGAGGACAGAAAGGTTTGTACCTTTGCCCAGGCCCCATACATATTAGGGCCAAGTCATTGGACCCTTTAACAGGAGTTAACACGGGGTAGGGGTAGCTTTTGTTCTTTTAGCCCAAAGTAGAGTTGATGGAACTCTAAGAGGATTGAGAGTTTTGGTGGCTCTGGACACTGGCAGGATTGAACAAGGGGATGTTAATAATGCAGCAGAAACTACACTGAGCAGAGCTCAGGTTTAGAGTGATAGGACACTGGCTAGTGTCCCCAGGCCCAGCGCTGGCATGCATGCAGATGGGGGAGCACATGGCCCCTTGGAGTCTCATGCTAATCCTTTCGTTGTTGGAAGTTGGGAGAGTGGTGTGCTCTTAAAAAAGGGCTGACGTAGGTAGCCTTGCAGGTGAGGGTTACTTAGCCAATGACATTTATTTCATCATGTTAATGTGACCTCAGTGGTCCACATAGGCTAGTGAGGCCTGAGGACATGCAGATTAGGTTAAAATTTATATCAGTAGAGTTTGGTTAGC
>NW_017731477.1:2046472-2048130 GCF_001890085.2 Hipposideros armiger | reverse complement strand
GTACCTACCAGTCTGTATCCTCATACTATGAGTTCCTAGAAGGGAGGAGTTGGGTAGAATGCTGTTTAATTAAAAATTTTATTATGGGGAAATAATGGCCTTTTCAACAAATGGTTCTGGGAAAAATGGATATCCACATGCAACAGAATGACGTTAAACCCCTACCTTACACTAACGAAAAAAATTAACTCAAAATGGATCAAAAACCTAAACATAAAAGCTAAATATATAAAAATCTTAGAAGTGAACATACAAGGTCAGACAATTATGTTTGCGAACTTGTTGCAACGATGTTGTTAACCTTTTTTTTGATATTAGAGGGATTATTCATTATGAATTTGTACCAACTGGACAAAAAGTTAACTGAGTTTATTATTTGGAAGTGCTGAAAAGGCTGCGTGAAAAAGTTAGACAACCTGAATTTTTTGTCAACAATTCATGGTTCTTGCGTCACGGCAATACACCAGCTCACACAGCACTGTCTGTGAGGGAGTTTTTAGCCAGTGAACAAATAACTGTATTGGAACACCCTCCCTGCTCACCTGATCTGGCCCCCAATGACTTCTTTCTCTACCTGAAGATAAATGAAATATTGAAAGGAAGACATTTTGATGACATTCAGGACATCAAGGGTAATACGATGACAGCTCTGATGGCCATTTTAGAAAAAGAGTTCTAAAATTGCTTTGAAGGGTAGACTAGGTGCTGGTATTGGTGCATAGCTTCCCCAGGGGAATACTTCGAAGGTGACTGTAGTGGTATTCAGCAATAAGGTGTAACACTTTTTCTTGGATGAGTTTGTGGACTTAATTGTCCGACCTCATATGTGTAAATTTTGTGACTTTGTTTAGGTAATAATTTCTTAGATAATACACTAAAATATAGCAACAAAATAAAAATAAAACATAGATAAATTGGACATCATTAGAATTAAAAATTTCTGTGCTTCAAAGGACACTATCAAGAAAGTGAAAAGGCAGCCTACAGGCTGGGAAACGTTTTTGCAAATTATATATCTAATAAGGGACTCATCTAGAAAATACAAAGAACTTCTACAACTCAACATATAAAAGACAAATAACCCACTTAAAAATTAGCAGAGAATATGAATAGACATGCCTCCAAAGAAGATATAAAAATAACCATTACATACATGAGGAGATGCTTAACATCAGAAGCTATCAAGAAAATGCAAGTCAAAACCAAGTGAGATACCACTTCGCATCACTAGGATGGCTATAATCCAAAGGACAGGTCATACATTTTGGCAAGGATGTGGGGAAACTGGACCCTCATACACTGTTAGTGGGAATATGAAATGGTCCAGTCACTTTAGAAAAATAACCTGGCCATTCCTTAAAAGATGAAAGGAAAATAGTTAGCATATGACCCAGCAATCATTTTCATGGCTGCATAATATTCCATCGTATGGCTGTAGCGTGTTTTATTTACACATTTGTTAGTTGATAGACCTTTCAATGGTTTTTATTTTTTAGCTATTATGAATAAAGCTGCTATGAACATTAATGTACAAGTTTTGGTGTGGACAGATGTTTTAATTCTCTGGACCTGTGTATATTAACTCTCGTCATGTGCACACAGCCCTAGGAGGTCTGTTTACTCTTTTCTCCATTTTTCAGACAGAGTTGGGATTCAAA
>NW_017731477.1:2044811-2045964 GCF_001890085.2 Hipposideros armiger | reverse complement strand
TCATTGCTGGAAAAGCGTAATTACAGAACACGGCATCCACGTATTGGATAAACATGGTGTCAGATTAAGGAAAAAAAATGATTCTAGTACATTGTTAATTTGTTGCAATTTAGAGATCAGTGGCAAATTTTGATGAATATGCCATTTCCTGTTGAAGTATTCTGTACCATCTTAGAAGTGTCTAATAGGAGGCTGTGACTGAAAAGCCCTGTTCGCTCTCCAGTCCTTCACCACAGCCTTTGTGACACCCGGACAGACATCGAGGGCAGGTAGGGCAGGTCCTTCCAGCTGAGTCCGGTGATTTCAGCGATGTCTGCAGAGAAGCCCAGTGCCCAGGTACCCAATGTAGAGCACGACAGAGGGCTGGGAACAGGAGAGAAGCTGGCTTTCTATTTAAAACGAGTGGACTATGATTTCACTTATATGTGCAATCTGAAAAACAAAACCAACCAACCAACAACACAGAAACAAAGTCATCAATACAGAGAACAACAGGATTGTTGTCACATGGGAGGGGGGTGGGTAATGGGCAAAAAAGGTGAAAGGGGTTAAAAGGTACAAATTGCTAGTTACAAAATAAACAAGTCATACTTTGTTATGTAATGTACAGCGTAAGGGATATAGTCAATATCCTAACTATGTACAGTGACAGATGGTTACTAGTCTTATCATGATGATCACTTTGGAAGGTATACAAATGTCTAATCACTGTGTTGTACACCTGAAACTAATATAATATTGTATGTCAACTACAATTTAAAAATAAGTAAATACAAATAAAATAAAACTAATGGATCAATTTAATCACGATCAAGATAATGTAAAGACAAGGGGAAGAGTACTTCAAGGGCGACCTGCCTTTGTTTCTTAGCTTTTTCTTATCATACTTTTTAATTATTTTTATTTATTTATTTATTTATTATTTATTTTTAATTGGGGGACAGTGTGTTTCTCCAGGACCCATCAGCTCCAAGTCAAGTAGTTGTTTCAATCTAGTTGTGGAGGGCGCAGCTCAGTGGCCCATGTGGGGATCGAACCAGCAACCTTGGTGTTATGAGCCTGTGCGCTAACCACCTGAGCTAACTCGTCGCCTCCTTTTTTATCCTTTTTTTTTTTAAGTTTTATATTGGGGAGTTGGGGGGGATGGGAACAG
>NW_017731477.1:2036855-2043051 GCF_001890085.2 Hipposideros armiger | reverse complement strand
ATTAGCAGAGAATATGAATAGACATGCCTCCAAAGAAGATATAAAAATAACCATTACATACATGAGGAGATGCTTAACATCAGAAGCTATCAAGAAAATGCAAGTCAAAACCAAGTGAGATACCACATCGCATCACTAGGATGGCTATAATCCAAAGGACAGGTCATACATTTTGGCAAGGATGTGGGGAAACTGGACCCTCATACACTGTTACTGGGAATATGAAATGGTCCAGTCACTTTAGAAAAATAACCTGGCCATTCCTTAAAAGATGAAAGGAAAATAGTTAGCATATGACCCAGCAATCCTTTTCATGGCTGCATAATATTCCATCGTATGGCTGTAGCGTGTTTTATTTACACATTTGTTAGTTGATAGACCTTTCAATGGTTTTTATTTTTTAGCTATTATGAATAAAGCTGCTATGAACATTAATGTACAAGTTTTGGTGTGGACAGATGTTTTAATTCTCTGGACCTGTGTATATTAACTCTCGTCATGTGCACACAGCCCTAGGAGGTCTGTTTACTCTTTTCTCCATTTTTCAGACAGAGTTGGGATTCAAACCTAGGAAAACTGTCTCCAGGACCTGAGCTCTGGGTCACTATGCTGTTTTGAAGACATTGTTCCATTTTTTCATCCCCTGAGAAAGCTGGCACAAGTCTTGGCCCTTCGCTGGTCCTTGGGAAATCGTCGTTGATGGAATGAATCTAGCTCTCCTATCTGTCCACCCAGGGACCACATTAGGAAGCCCTGACCTGAGAACGTGCACTGCACTGTCTACAAGCAGAGGTCTGAGGAGTAGATGTCCTGCGCTTGTGTTTCAGGACAGCTGCCTCAGTCCTTCCTGCAGACTCCTTACAACGTCCAGCCAGCAGATCCTACCACACGGTGGCAGCATTCTGAATAGCTAATATTTATTCATATTTGATACGATAGTATAATATTAGTATAATCAAACTAATAGTTATTAAAACACTTTTCCACCTTAGTGTGGCACTTAGGCACTGTGCTAAGCAGTTTGCTTGTAGTATCTTTTTTGACCTCACAATAATGCTGAGAAGTTGACCCTTCAGAGAGGTACATTGGTCAACAATACGCATCCAGGAGCTACTGACTAGAATGAACGGGTTCACACCTTAGCTCTGTCATTTACTAGCAGTGTGACCTGACCATATTTTTCAATAGCACAGTGCCTTAGTTTCCTCATCTCTAAACTGACAAAGACAATAGTGCCTACTTCATGGGATAGTTGTGATGGCTGAAAGGATTGTAAGATGTACAATGTTTGGAACAGTGCCTGACATGCGGTATCAGCTGTTTAAGTTGTCAGCTGTTATCAATAATCTTCCTTCTACTTCTGTTTACAATTGAGAAACAGGTTTAGGTTATGAAGTACCTTCCACAGGAAGACACAGCTAAGAGGTAGAGCCAGGATTCAGACACAGGGAGTTTGATTCCAGATTAAGTATGTAAACCTGTACACCATATCGCCTCTCGTAAGATTCAGTTTACCTGGCATATACCCTGTGTGAGGCATCCTTTGTCTTCCCTAGATGGATTTAAGGATGCTTTTATTGGTATTTCCATAATAGCATGTTTAACATTTTATTACAAGTATATAATACTGCGTATTTCTGGCATTTTCCCATTACCTTACATAGTGGCTTGTATCTATGCTTCCTTAATAAATATAGGTTGTTTTTCTCAACTCTATTGCTAAATATTTCCTCAATCCATTACCTCCTCCTGGAGCCCATTATTGCTGCCTTATTAATCGAGATTCTCAAAACTTCTTTCTTGAACACATGTAGCAGAAGTAACTTAGAGTTTGTGCCACCATACCCCTCACGATAGCCGGTGATATCAGATACTCTTAGTGAGTCTCTATTCTGTCCAATCAAAAAACTCGGCAGTTTCCCACCTGAGAAAACTGATGCAAAAGCTAAATGTATATACATTTAGGCCCCCTAATTTCATGATAATTTGGACAGCCCTGCCACCTGAAAATTCTTCATCATTATTATTTGGTGAATGTGGAACTGTGTCGGCTATTTAAAGCACGGTGATGAAGAGTGTTAATTTGTAAACACCTCTTGGTGAGTGTAAAAGTAGTTGACTTCACAGTAATGTTCAAAATATAGTTTTCTGTTGCTTTACCAAACAAGCTATCTACAATTTCAATTGTCTAACAAATCTCAATGGGTCTGTTTATGATCAAGAAAAGTTTTTAAAAGAAAGGCATCTTCTAAACTCTAAAACTGATTTTTTAAGATCTCACTTGATGCAGAAATTAACAAACTTCCTTTCCTAAATAAATAAACTCTTTATAATGACTAAAGATTAAGAGTACTTCATTTCTCATTTTGCCTCAGCATGGAACTTGCAGGAGAAATTTTATTAACTGTTCAATTACACAATCTGGTTAGGGGCCTAGCAGGTTCCGAATTTTCTATTTGCTGCAATTCTTTCAGACTTTTTTTCCTTTCTAGTGGATTTGCATCTTATTCAAGATTTAGAGTCTGAAGTTACAGTGTTTTAATTTTTAATATCTTGATGACTGATGAAATGAAGCACATTTTTATACATTTATTGAGCATTCAAATATCCTCCTAGTGTCTATTCAGGTCTTTGCCCACTTGCTCTATTGGTGATCTGTCTTTTTCTTATTGATGTGTAAGAGTTATTTTTATCTTCTTTACATGAGTCCTTTGTCAGTTATACGTATTGCAAAAGTATTTTCTTGCACCGAAACTTATTTGTTTGTTGTCTTAATGGCTTTTTGATGAAAAATAACATCCTGATTTTAATGTAGCCTTTACCAACTTTTCCCTTCAAGGTTAGTGCTTTGTTTCCTGTTAGTAAATATTTGCCACTGTGTATCCATCAGATTGTCCCTCACAATGTAAAGTGTTAACAGAGATGTAGAGCAACTTGAAGCTGCTGGGGAAGGTGCAAGGGCCTATGATCATTTTGGAAAACACTCTGGTAGCACAAATAAACTTAGACACACACAATTCCTATGATTCAGCAACTCCACTCCTGGTTAGTTATTGCGAAATGAATACATTTCTGCACCAAAAGATGCACAAGAATCTTCAGAGCAGCATTATTTGTAATAGTAAAAAAGACTGTCCACACCCCACATCTTCTTCAATAACAACGGAGGTACCAAGTTATGACCTACTCGTGTACTGGAATACTACACAGCAACAAAAATGACCAAGTTACTATTACACGCAATGACATCAGTGACTCTCCCAAGGATAATACTGGGTGAAAGAAACCAGTCACTAAAAGCATACATATTCTGTGGTTACATTTATATGAATTTCAAAAATAGGCAAACTGGCATGATGTTAGAGAGGCCAGGAGAGTGGTTCCTTTTAGGGAGAAAGGAAGGGGGTCCAACGATGGCTTCAGGGACGTAGGGCGATATTTTTATTTGGGTGGTGGTTAAATGAGTGTTGTTCTCTTTGTGTGATAAGCTGTGCACTTTTCTGAATGTGTTTTATTTTAGTACAAGAAGTTTATAAAAATTAAAGTTAGTGCATAAGACAAATATGAGTCAATTTCCTTTTGAAAATATTTGACTCTATTTCTTGTCTCATTTCCCATATCTACATATTCTATTTCTTACACACAAATAAATGCTTACTTTTTAATTCTAAGTTCACATAAATAGCTACTTCAGACATTTTTTCTTGCCATGTTAGATATCAGATTCTAGAAACACAGAACTAGTATGGACCTTAAAAATCATCTCTCTAAATCCTCTGATACAGACCTTGGGTTGGTAGTGACAAAAGACATAGACTTGGGGACACTTCTTATTTCAGAGGTAAAATTGATAGGAATTGACAAAAGATGGGAGGAATAAAATGTGGACAGATTGTAATCGATATTTTTTGGTCCACCCTTCATACATTCACCCAAATTTGGTAACAGCAAGGATATAGAAGAAAGACAAGAGCCCGCAGGAGGCTCTTGACCCTTACAGAACGTATGCGTTTCCCATGACTGCTGCAACACATTACCAGAGCCTAAGTGGCTGAAAGCAACACAAATATTTATTGGCTCACAGTTCTGGGGGTCAGAGTCTAAAATGGATCTTACTGGGCTAAAAGCAAGATGTGGACAGAGCTGTGCTCCTTTCCAGAGGCTCTAGGGGAGAATCCATTTTCTTGCTCTTTCCTAATTGTAAAGGCTGCCTGCTTTCCTTGCCTGGTGATCCCCCTTCCGTTTTCAAAGTCATAAATAGCCAGCTGAGTATTTCTTAATCACAACACTCTCTCTTCTGCTCCCTCTTCCACTGATAAGGGCGCTTTGTGATGACATTCAGCCCACCCAGATAATCTAGGATAATCTCCTGATTTTAAAGCCAGTTGATTAGTGATTTTAATTCCATCTGCATAGTTAATTCTTTCTTGGCATGTAGAATAATATATTCACAGGGCCAAGCATTAAGAAATGAGCAACTTATTGTTCAACTATGTGTGTTTGCAGGATTATTTATAAACTTTGTATAACCTCAAACTTTTTACAAACTACTATTTTATAAGTATGCAAGCTTATAAGGTAAAAATAAAACCTGTTTGCCTGATAGTTGAAAAAAAAAAAAGAAATGAGCAACTTGCTGAGGGAACATTATTTTGCCTACCACACAACAATAATATATTATTTGCTATGATACAATAAAGATGACATAAACTTTGAGCTCCAGGGGTTGTACGTGGAGTCTAAGAATAAAGCCACAGAAGGCAGAACAGAGAGATGAAGGGCAACTGAGTTTTGATGATGCCACTGTTTGAAACTCTGGATCCAATCAAACCTTCCGTGAACTTGATCCCTGGGTTTGCAGTTATGTAAGCCAATACAATTATATTTTTTCTTTATATTATCTAGCTTCAGTTGGGTTTTCTGTCACTAGAAATCAAGTATCCTGACTGATATGGGGCAGGAAAGAAAAGGGAAAGTTCCTTATAATTCTAATTATTCATCCCGGGTGACTGGGAACAGGGTGAGGCCATTATACATGAAGAAGGATGATAAGATATTAACTAAGGTGGAGACAGAGTTGACTTGAGGCATATTAAGTCAGGGTTTGCATTTAAATGTCCGCTATCCAATAAGCACTCTGATATATATATAGCTTTGAAATTCAGAGAATTGAGGATGACACAAATACATTTTGGAGTCTCTAATCTTTTTTCTCTTTTCTTTAATGTATATGTTTTATCTATGGTGTTTTTGGTTTGCTAGGTCCTTGGACTCTATATCGCTATATTTAGCAGAAAAGAACATACAATATTCTTGTCTTTAGGGAACTTTCAAAGGTTTTATTTTAAGGGCTACCTCAGAATAATATTACAATAGGAGGCATTGTCACTGGCTATTTGTTGGCAAGACTTTGGAGTGTGATAAAAATTACTCTTGGTCATAGTCTCAAAAGAGAATATTAACTGTTATAATTTATTCCACACTCCTCACCCAACCACATGTTGGTTGAAGCCCATCAAAACATCACAGCCCATAAGAAGGAGCAAGATGCAGCCTTCCAAATGTTTCAAAACAGAAATAGAATATAAAAAAAAATTCATGATTAGCTTCCTAAAGTCCTGTCCCAAATCCCTAAGCCCTGCTTACCCCTTTCCTTCAAAAGAGGCTCTTTTAAAATAAGCATTTTGAGTTTCCTGCCTAAAGACATAAATTGAATTGAAAGGTTCTTATTTTCCACTTGGGTTCTTATCCTTCCAAGAAAAATATGCAGACTTAATTTTTTTAGTAATCTTACTTCTTAACATACATGTGTGTTTATGCACACTTGTATGCGTAAATATGTGTATGAGTTTGGACAATTAAGTTTGAGAACCTGTTGCAATGATGTTGCTAAACTTTTTTGATATCAGAGGGATTATTCATTATGAATTTGTACCAACTGGACAAACAGTTAACCATGTTTACTATTAGGAAGTGCTGAAAAGGCTGCGTGGAAAAGTTAGACAACCTGAACTTTTCGTCAACAATCCATGGCTCTTGCATCACGACAATGCACCAGCTCACACGGCACTGTCTGTGAGGGAGTTTTTAGCCAGTAAACAAATAACTGTATTGGAACACCTCCCTACTCACCTGATCTGGTCCCCAATGACTTCTTTCTTTACCTGAAGATAAAGGGAATATTGAAAGGAAGACA
>NW_017731477.1:2000019-2036740 GCF_001890085.2 Hipposideros armiger | reverse complement strand
AAGGTGACTGTAGTGATAGTCAGCAATGAGGTATGTAGCACTTTTTCTAGGATGAGTTCGCAAACTTAATTGTCAGACCTTCATATATATATATATATATATATATGTTTGGTGTTTTATCTTTGCCCAAATATGTAGGTTCCATGGAGACAGGTCCCACACAAGGCCAGGACAGATGAATAAGCCAGCACTATTAATAGGCAGGTAGATCTAATCTTCAATAGAAATACATAAAGGAAAAGGACTGGTAAGAGAGGAAGTATGACGACTGCATGGCGACTGATGCAAATCTTCGGAAACGGCCAGCAGTATATAAACTTGAATTCATCAACAGTAGTGAAATAAAGAAGGCAGAGACATAGAAAGACGGGAGCACTCAGACAGCTGTTGGCGTTTGCAGAACACAGCATGTGGAAATGCACTGTATAAAGTCTGTAAGCAAATCGCTGCACAGGTGCATTAATCAAGGGGACTCACTAGTATAGACGACTTACCAGTGACAAAGATGAGGTGGCTCTTTATGGCGCAGCTGTTTACAGTGCATATTAGAATAACAGTGAGTGAGGCTATCATGAAAGATAATTGTAATTCCAGATACAATGACCCAACCTAGAGTTTATAAATGCTCTAGAGGAGTTAATGAGAGGCTAATACACTCAAAGGAACAGTCAGACATGCTTCTTTCTAACCTGAATGGGACCATTCAATTTAAAGATGCCATCTGTAATTTTAAAAATTTAAGCAGAAGATCTATATTAATTAATAAAAGAGGTACCATATTAATTAATGTTATAATATTAATTAATAAAAGAGAGAGCTGGACTACACCAACCCCCCTAATCATTAAGGGTCTGGTCCAACTTTTTGCTCTGCAGGTAGTTTGCTGAATTTTGTGCATCTGTAGGTAAGAGGAAAAGTTACATCCCTGGGTAGATAATAGTGTGTCTAATGACTTTCCTGTTAATTGAATTAACTTCATAGGATAGAAGTAGATGAGATCCTGCCAGGTAATAAACTCATTTCTAAGGGTAATATCTTAATCCATTCAGACAATAGTTATTACATGATTTCTTCGGGCTATTACTGGTACCCTAAGACCACCAAAAGTGACAATGCATCTCTAAATACCTATATTGTAGAAAAGTGTCTAATACCTGCTCAACAAAATGATCTGGAAAAGAGGGCACTGACTGAAAGGCAAGTCAGCTGAGCTTCGTTTCCAAATAGATAACAAGGAAGTATACTGATTTGTGTAAGTCACTTACCTGTTTTGGCTTTAAACGTCCTCTTAATGAAAAAAAAAATACAAAGAATACTACAAGGTCTGTCCAGCTAATAGAATTGAGAAAGGACAATGAAATTATTATACATACACAATGAGATAATTTTATATGTTTATATATGTTTCTTTTTAGATAATTTTATATGTTTATATATTTTAATTTTTACTACTGGGATATTTTATTTTTGTCAGAATTGGTTATCCTTTCTTTTTAAAAATCTTGGTTTTCCAACTGCATGAGATGTCTTTTTCCAGATGGCTACAGGTGATGAATGTTAACTTAGGAAGTCATACCAATAGTTCTACTAGGACAGTCTGATTTTGAATGTAGTAAATGTAGAGTTTTGCTGGTAACCTTTTATCTCTTTAAACTGTATTTGAAAATTCTATGCCCGTAAATAATAGCAACAGAAGTTATAATTATATATAATTTATTAAATGCAACGCTATTATCTTCTCCATTTCATAGATGAAACTATTGAGGTTCAGTGGTCTAGTTAACATATCTGAGTTCACGTACTTGGCAAGTGCAGATCCAGATTCTAATAATCTATGTGCAAGATGATTGACTATTTTGATATTGGTAGGAAGGTTTGAGAGGCTCAAGTGAAGATGGAGAACAGGCACTGTGGGCTGTGTAGTGGGTGACTGCAGCCTGGGTTTGAATATACTTTGCCCTCTGCAATGTATGGTCTTGGGCAAATCACATAAACTCTTTGAGCCTTGGTTTTTTCATCTATGAAATGGGGTTAATAACTTGAATTCTGACCAAATTTAAAAATGCTGACCTTGTGCTTAAATGAGACGTCTTATCTGCTTAAATAAGGTGTTTTATCTACATTTTAATTTTAGCTTTTTTTTTTGTCTGACATAATTTTAAAACAGTGCTAGAAAACTTGTTCTGCATTAAACAAGTGTGAGAAAAAGTTGACATCATCTGTATAGAAGGGGTGACTGCAATAGTCAGAGTGGAAGAAGGGGATACAAATCTCAAGGACACCTTTAAAACTGCTTCTAGTTCACCATTTCTATGGATTTTAGACATTATCTTCTATTACCCTACCTCAAACTATCTTTTTAGTAGTTTAAGTAACTCAGGCTCTTTTCAACCTCAGGGCCTTTGCACTTGTTTCCACTTCTAGAACACACTCTTTCTTCCCTAATGTTCATGTGCATCTCCTTCCCTCTTCATCAGGACCTCCCTGCCCACCCAATGAAGAATGAGTGCCCTCCTCATCTCTACCCCAGGCCCTTGTTGTTATTGCCTAAGATTTGTAGTTTATTTATTTGCATGCTTTTTGTATCCTTCACTATGATGTAAGCTCAGTAAGGCAGAAACCATGTGTATCTTATTCATAGTTGAATCACCATCAATTAGCAAGTGCTTGGCATTAGAGAGATACATAATGTTTTTGAATGAATGACTGAACAAAATGCTGATTTTGACTCCCTGAGGAATCCTAGAAGATGATTCAAATCAATCTCTCTCTCCTCTCTCTCTCTCTATCTCCTAACACATGTTCCTTTTGTTCTACCTAATTCCAAACTCTTACAGTTTTCTGAATATTCCAGACTTTTCACACTTCTGCTTTTCTTCTTGTTGTCATGTTATTCTCTCATTACCTATTTAGAAAATTATTTTATGAGCTAAAAACTTGGCTTAATTCATCATCTTGTCAAGAAAGGATTCTTTAGATGTTCCTTCTCTCAAGATTGTTTTCCTAGCGCTGACCACATGTGCTGTAATAACTGTCACATGCCTGATTCCCCCATAGATTGTAAGCGGCTGGAATTTAGGGAACTTTCATCATTCAAGTTCACACCCTCAGCCCTCACTTAGGCCAGTGCTTGGTGATGGTAGTTGTTTGATAAACACTTGTTGAATGAATGAATGTCTGGATGAACAAAAGAGGGAAAACTGATGGTATAATGGACATAATGAATATACCTGACAAAATACTTAATTAGCTATAAGACCTGCAACAAGTTACTTACTCTTTAAGCATCCATGTCCTCATTTGTTAATGGAAAAAAACAATAGAACTGAACTTTGATCATTTTAACATTCAAACAAGATAATATATGTTTTATTAGTGACAGTTCTCCAGAGAAACAGAACCAGAACCAATAGGATGTGTGTGTGTGTGTGTGTGTGTGTGTGTGTGTGTGTGTGTGTGTGTACAGATTTTTATTTTAAGGAATTGCCTCATGTGATTGTAGAGAATTGGCAAATTCAAAATCTGATAGGAGAGACTAGCCAGCTAGAGATTCAGGACTGTTATAGTTTGAAGGCAACAGCAGTCTGCTGTAGAACCAGGAAGAGTTGATGGTGCCGAAAAGGTGCAAAGGTCACCTGGGAGAGAATTCCCTCTGGCTAAGGGGAGGTCAGCCTTTTGTTCAGGCTTCAACTTATCGGATGAGGCCCACCCACATTATGGAGGGCAATTTGCTCTACTCAGAGGCTACCGATTTAAATGTAAATCTCATCCAAAAACACCCTCAGAGAAACATCAAGAATAATGCTCGGTCAAGTATCTGGGTCCTGTGGCCCAGCCAAGCTTATACATAAAATTAACTTATGTAGAACATTTAGTCAGTTTCTTAGACATAGGGGACACTAACTAAACTCCTTGGCCAGGTCCTACGTCTTTATTCAGGCCTGAAGGAGCCAAGAGAATTGGTGTGTTGGGGCCAGTGGCTTGTGGTCTCTTGCTGGATGGAATAATCTGATTTTCCTTCTTCCTCTATCTGAGTCTCTCTGCAAGCCACACATGTAAACTTGAACTATGTTTCCTATAAAGAACAAGAATTAAAAAAAAACAAACCTCTTAGTGTAAACCAGAAAGTAGACACAACACAAAGAAATGTTCATGAAAAACAAACTTGTAAAATCATGGCTTTACCATGGCTAACTCCAAGCCCTGGTCACTCAAGTTCCACAAAGTACAATAATTCCAGAGAAGAGTTAAAGCACTATGTCTACTCTTCCTCGGAGAAGGATGTAAAGGTCATAAACTAATTTTTCTTTAAGCTCTATTAAGGGAATTTCTGCCTGGCAGTACTTGTCTTGAAGAGGACTCAGGCATATGTGCCCTGAATGTCTTTCATAAAATTCCTAAAAGGCTACCAGATGAACCACCAGAGGAAAGATCTCTCATCATATTGAGAGAGGCGGTAATACATTACAATGGCATCCACACGGCCCTGGCAAATTTCTTTTCGGGACAATCTGAGCTCTTTGCTAAGCTGTTACCAAGTCCAAAAAGTAAAATGTCCCCAAGGTGACAAAATCTAGTCAGTTTACATGAGTCCTTAATATCTCACCACTATCGAAGGAGTAATATTAAGTGGCATGGATGTTTCTTATAGTGAAGTTGGCACCTTCGGTGGTAGGCTGCCAGTTTCCATTTATCTCTGCCTATGAGCAGTTGTGAGAAGCCTGGCCTGTGTCCAGTGAAAGATGCATTTGGCAGAGTAGAGTTGAACTCAATAGGGAAACCTGAATAAGAGGAACAGGAAGTGAAACCTTTAAATAAACTACACCGTCATTACCCTCATTAGAGTTCAACTAGGGTTATGTATAATTTTGGGTGGAATTTACTACAGAATTAACCCAAAACTGCCCCACCTCAAAATCTAAATGGTTGGCATGAGATTGTATTTTCAAAAGAGGCAGCAAAAGACCACGATGTTTACAATGCTTTATGAAATTTTATTTGATATAATTCAGTCACATAGATTTTGTGGTAAATGTTCATTTCTAAAAGTGTGTAATCAAATATTTTATTTTTCTAGATCTTGCATTTGTCATAGAAATAGGCCACAGATTGTTACTTAAAGATTTATTACTTATGAGTTCATATGAAAACAAGCCACAAATAACAGATAAATGAATTTATATGGTGCTATTTGCTGATTAAGAAAATAGAGAAATGCAAAAATACTGTTTGGCAATAATAGATAAAATATTTTTTATTCCATTACTTTTGAAATTTAACACAAGCACTAAAATAGAGTAGTCAAATGTTTTTTGCATATTTAGCATATATTGCCAATACTACATTTTTCATTCTTGAATAATGAAGCTCATGACCCACTCACTGCTGTATAATTTGGGCTTTGTTTAAATATTAATTGCTATAATCATGAAGGTTACTATTAAAAGCAGATAGAACATATTTGTGTACAGCAAAAGAGTGGTTTTAACCAGAACTCCATCCTAACATCTATTTTGCTAGAAACTTAGTTTAAATATTTCAATAAGAATATCATGTTGATTCATTGGTTGAATTTGTACACCTATCTCAGGCATGAGTGGTGAATAGCACAGAGTGATATGAATGGTTACCAATACTCTCGCTTTCAGTATCTAGCACCAAAAAGAAGCTATTTTAGCGAAGGAGCCTTTAAAAAGTTTTGCAAACCAAACCCTTTTTAACTTTCTTTTCCTGACACAGAAAAAAAGTTATTTGACTTTCTTCATTTGTGCTTTATGGAGCTAATTATATTTGCTTAGACACAGTGTTAAAATTAACTGTAACTTTTAATTATAAATGTTTCCTTGGAAACATTTTCTTGTATGTCAAATTGTACTTTGTTCTAAAATACTTAATTTCACTTACAATTAGGAATCACAGACAGAGCACAGCACAGGGCAATTTGGAAATTGTTGCATTAGTTGCCACAAAAAATTAATATTTTTCACAATGGACAACTGACATTGAACATCCAATTAGCTGCTACACAGTTATTTAACAACCGTCTTCAGAAAAGAATTATTCTATTTTATGACTATTAATTGAATAGTCACTGGTAGCAGACATTTTTAAAATTTAGAAGTTTATTTAGATGTTATATTTTTATCTAAAAATTATGTATGTGTTTCAATTTAGAAAGAGCTGAACATAATGATCACAATTAAAAAGATAAGCGCATGTGGATGACCTCAAAGTTCACAGCAACTGTTTCACAAATCACCTTAACACACTGGATTCACAGCTAAGGGCAAGCCTCTCTTTGGTTCATAAGGTGTTGTCCTGGAAACCATTTTGAGGCAGTCGATAATAGGGCAGACGCTGACACACAGAGTACAGCCTGTACAGGCGTTGGTAATGGTGGGCAGGTGGGTTTCGGGATCAAACCGTATGGCCTGCAAACAGAAATAAAGAGTATTGCTGTCACTGCCCACAAGTCGAGAATGCCCCCATCTGTAGCACCAACGCTCTTCTCCACTGCAGTGGAGCTGCACTTGGAGACAACTACGCCCGACGCTGTGGTGCAGCTATAGCAACAGTTGAGCTGCCAGAGAGGAGGGAGAAAACAGACAAAAGAAATCCTTTTAAATTAGAAACACAATGTTTAAAATTCCTTAGAGGTGTTTTTCTTGTGCTGTGTGAGGAAAATATCTCATAACATAGTCGCTCGCCAGGGTCCTTTGTTCTGAGCAGAGCTCAGGTCCTTCCAGCCCCAGGAGGCTGGGGTGTCTGCTACTTGAGGGCGGCGGGTGCTTTCACACATGCCCTCTCCCTCCTCACACTCCGAGTCAGTGAAAAGTGGCACCATCACATGGGGCATGGAATGCACTTGTTTGGATTCAAGTCACATGTGTAGTTTTTATAAGAAAGCAGGAGGAAAAAAATTAACTTAAGAGCCAGCTTGGAGGTTTGAGGATTTCCAAGCCGATTCTGGGCGTTGTCCCACCACAAAGAGAAAAAAGCCCTGAAAGATGGAGAGCGTGGACGCCTGGCTTCCAGCCCACACCTGACGCTAACCCAGCTGTGAGAACCACAGCTGAGAGGCCTCCAGCTTTGAAAAGGGTCAGGGTTTTGAGAAATTTAACAATTTATTTCTCCCTTTCTTCCTCCCTCCCTTCCTTTTTTCCTTTTTGTTTAACATAGTACAATCTATAATAAAATACCTAACATGAAATTTACAATTGAGATTTTTATTTAAAATCATGATGACTATTTGCTTGTTAAAGAGAAACATTTCAGTGGTGGAAACAACTTGCAAGAATTTCCATCAAGAGGACTTTAGGGCTGCTACGTGGGGGCAGAGGGGACTTAGGGGATGTGTCTGGTCCTCTCACTTACAAACAAGTGCAGTGTCCTTTCTGACTGTATACTAATTTGGAGTGATGAGGTAGGGGCTGAAGAAAACTGCAGGTACATGAAGTTCTCCTTCCTCCAGGTACTCCTTGAGGTCAGGTCTGCAAATCTTACATTTTCAAATAATTACCTGATGCTGATTTTTTTTCCTGTGTCTTAAACAATGTATTATAATCCAACTCAAAACAATTTTTTGTTTAAAGATTTCCATTCTCCAAGTAAAACTACTTGTTACTAGAATTCTTTCCTCTTTTATACACATAAAAATGAAAATGGTTTTATTAGAGTAAATTATATCAGACTGAATATATATATATATATATTTTTTTTTCTCTAAGGAAACCACCATATTATATCTGAACAAGAATCGTAGTTATGGCAAACCAGAAGAAAATTTGTCCACACAAATTATTGCCATGTTTTGTAAAATAACGTCTTGGATGGTTATCTGAATTAGTAAAAACTATTTCTCATCCTTATGCCACTTTAATAAACAGAAGCCCTTGATGGAAATAAAATTTATGTCTTAGAAATCTCATACTTTGAAAATTTGCAAACACAAAAATTTCACATTCAATTGAAGATTTTGATTTTCTATTTTTTATCTTTTTGAAATAAAGGGTCAAAGGATGACTTTTAAAACCTTTTAAATGAATACGAGCTGTGATTTTTTTTTCCTCATTAATAAGATTATTTTTTTGTGAAGTGGTATGTAGGCTAGAATTCCAGGGTAGGAGTCATAACTTCTAAGATTTAATATATTAGAACCCTGATGCTATGATTTTAGTGATAGGAGTTCTTGACTTATTTCTGATTGGTTATTTAGAGGAAAGATGACGTGACAATGAATGTGATAATGATTAGTATTTTCAAAATAACTTAGAAGAGACACCTTTCAACTAGAACAAAATGTGATACATGGGTTAAAATTGTGGTCTAGAACTAAAGTCAAATTAAGGCAGAAGAGATTTTTTAAAAAATTAAAATATGTCTGTCATATCTCTATTAGGTGGTCAGAAGAATATGCAAAATCCCATCATAAGCAACATGGGATTCCAGGCTGAATAAGGTAAATGACCTTCAATTTTAAAAAACGGCCATTTTATTTACCTTGAAAATTCCATGTATCTTCTTAAAGATATCTTACTTTACTTTGTTATACTCCTTTATAGCTTAAAAAGTTTTATGAAAATAATATTATTCTGTAGTTTGTAACCTGAAGATAGTTGCATTCCCACTTTGTCTTTATTGTCCCATGGCAGACTCTGAGCTGAATGGTGAGGAACAGGGAATCTGTGGTTCACTTCAGGTGGTAGGAATACAACTTGCTGGCTTTTAGAACAGAGAAATCCCTGGTCCCAGCCTACACAACTAGTTGGTGGGAAAGTACTTTTTCATTCTAACTGTAGCAAAAGCCCAATCAATAGTGAATGGAAGCTAATTCTTTTTTGGTAGAAGGAATAGAGTCCTTTCAGGGCAATAGAAATAAATGGTTGTTCTTTTTCCTTCTTTGTGTATTAAAACATAATGGGTGATCATTTTGTAAGTTATTTAAATGTCTAATTACTATGTTGAACACCTGAAATTAATACAATGTTGTATGTCAACTGTAATCGAAAAATAAATTATTTTTTTAAAAGAACATAATGTTCCCTATTTTCTATAATTGTGTGACTTGCTCTTTTTGGTTGTATGTTTCCCTCCAATTTTATAAATGATGAAATGATGTTAAAATAATACTGTGCATTGAATAATGGCATAGTAAGCATAATGAATGGTTTTCCTTTAAAACAATTCTGTGCTTTGAACGTGAGACGACAGGGACATGCCATTGCTGAGGTGCAATATTCGACAGGTCTGGTCTGAATCGCAGACTTAGCAACAGAAGATGCTTTCTGCTACAAAAGCCAGAAGAAACATGCTTCACAGCATCCTAACTACTGCGGAATTCTTACCTGGTAGCCAGAGTCATTGCAGGTCATGTAGCATTTGCCACAGTTGATACACATTTCTTCATCGATCTGAGCCACAACTTGCTCTGTGTTGCTCAGCTCACCAAATGCCCCAAGGTACTGCAGTGTCTTTCCAATGACATCCTAAAAGACAGGCATGGAATTACTTATGACATTCATTTTAAAACCTTACCACGTCATAATTAATATCAGTCCATGTTTCCTTGTTTTTATATGATGATGCTTTAAGTAATTAGGAGGCTTTGGATATTGTAATTCTCATAGATACACCTTTTATAATTGTAGCTTAAATATTTCTGTCTTTTGAAACATGGATGGAGACATATATACATATATATATATATATATATATATATAAAATCTTAGAAACACAAGAGCTAATTAACTGTATTCAATAAGTTTTCTACTAGATAATCTAAAAGAGTGTTTCTGAGGACAGAAGAAATGATACCCTTTTCGGTGGCTGTGGCTTACTTTTTCTCAATTTTGGACTTTGAAGGATCCAAAATAATGAAAAGTGACAAAGGGTAATGTACTTCTACTAGAAAACTAGATTCCTAGGAATGAGGGGAATAAAAATGTGAATGTTATGCATTTATATCACTGCATGTGGATTCTAGATTTTCATTTAGAAAAGAGTTTTGATAGCATACCCACCTGTCATGTCTTGAAGAGTATATTGCATTACTTAAAAATTCTAATTTATGTTAATTAATTAGGTTCATCTAATAGCTAAATAAGATGCTCATTCACTTTTAAAGAACTTGGATTTTCTTCATTCACCACGGAAGATTTTTCATGTGGTTACACATTGCTTTGTTCTCCATGTTAATTAAAAGTATGCTTAATATGTGAAGCACAGAGATGTTTCATCAACAATAAGAAACATTTGTTTCATAAAACAAAACAGAAGAATGTTACAACGTTTGTCAAATTAGTATGCTGTCAAGATTGTCTGCTTTTTAAAAAAACTTTTAACAGGAGAATCTTTTGTTTGAATTCAAGGTCCATGTTCAAGGAGGTTTGACTCTTACTTTAAGCCATATTCCTCTATTCTCTCAGCAGCTATTTTATTTTCTGCTTTCATTTTTATGACCATGGTTACCCTTCTTTACTTTTTCCCTCCATTTGGTTCCAAATGACAATATGCTCATGACTTTGAATTTTCAAACTGAAGCAAAGTTTACATTATTATATACAGATTATCTGTGCATCTCTCAAGGAGCAAGATGATAGAAAACTTGCAATACTGTCTGCACTATTTTTTCACTGTGTTGAAGGTATAATTTCAACTATACTGCAGTCTATTTGTAGGTGGGCACTTGATGTCCAAATCAATATCTCTATTCTGAACTGCTCTCACCAACTCAAGACCCACATTTATCAGCTGCATGACGAGCACAGTCACCAGAAATTGGTCCCTAAATTCACCACTCACTGAACTTATCATCAATACCACAAAACTGATCTTCCTTCTGATTTCCTTAGTTTTGTGAACAGTGGTAGGACTTTTCCGATCACGGTGGCTTGAAATTTCAGAGTTATAGTTCACTCCTACTTCTCTCTGCTCCACCGTCTCATCTGTTGCCAAATCTCCTGAGAAGTGGACCCGCGATATCTTTTGAATCCTCTTTCCATGTCAACTATAATCTTTAACCACTGCTAATTAATTTCCCGTTACTTCTAATGCAGTGGCAAGAGCCTACTTGACAAGCCTCCTCCACAGATGTTTCCTTTCCCACTCCACCCTATGTAGTGCTGTCATCTTAATCTAGGCTGCACAGCGCAGCCTAGATTTCTCACTACCTTACTTAAAAATCTGTTGAACTAAACACAGTCCCAGGTTTAAGTCTAGCATCTAAAGATTTCTACCAACACGTGTCTTTTGGTCTGGTTTCTCACCTCCAAACGCAGTGTACTTCGGCAACACTGCACACGTGCTGCACGCTGAACACACTTACAGGCAACGCCTCTGACACCTGTTTATGTTGAGTCCTCTTCCTACCTCCACTTTGAAAAATCCTATCCGTCCTTCAAAAACAGCTCAAGTGCCACCGCTTCACAAAGATTTCTTCAATCCTGCCTTCTCTTTTCCTAACCAAATTGATGATGTGCTTTCTTTTTGTCTCTCCCTCTTTCTCTTCTCCTTCCTCTGTTCCCTCTTCCCATTCTCCCCCTTTCCCCTCTTCATCCTCTCTTTGTTTTTAGTCCCCTTTTGGCCTGCAGTGTTTTATCCATTATGTGTAACTAATGACAACATAACTTTTGAGTTCTTACTATGTATCAGGCCAATGCCATAATTTAAGCATTTTCTCATTTAAACCTCACATATTTTATAGATGACAAAGTGACTGACATTTAAGGAATAACATTAAGTACAGTTGACCCTTGAACAATGCGGGGGTTGGGGGTACTAACCCCTGAGCAGTTGAAAATCTATGGAGAGTTGTAGATTTCAGTCTATGGTAGGCCTTTTGCACAGTGGATTCAACCACCTGCAAATTGAAAACAGTAGTATTTCGATATGCTGTTGGGAATATAAAAATACTGTTTTTGATTTATGGTTGGTTGAATCTGCTGATGCAAAACCCATGGATACAAAGGGTCAACTGCATTTATTAACAAGCAAACACACAAACAAATAAACAAACACACCTATATGTGAACCCGTGTAGTTCAAATCCATGTTGTTCAAGGGTCAGCTGCAAATGATGGAGCAGAGGCTCATACCAGCGTTGCCTGACCTAAGATTCTATGATCATAAGCACTCTGCTGTGCTGACATTCAGATGACTCATCTGTCATTTCTCTATTCAGCAATTTCTACTTCATGTTATAGATGTTTTTATAATTAGGTTCCTATATGCAGTCTCTTTATTCATTTTTGTGTCTCGTATGGTGTATCTTGCTCCTGCACCTCACTAAACATAATGGACACTCGAATATTTATTAAAACAAAAACATATTTTGTTTATCTTTGTACTAAAATATACAGCATAATATTAGGCACATAGTTGCATGGGCTAATAGCTATTTGTTGATTTACTGAACATTTACATTAATATGAGATTCACAAAACGATGTGAGCACTTCTTTACAAAATAATCATGTCAAAGAATCTGGATATGTTTACTATTTTCTAATAACATCTTAAGACAGTAAATGCATGAGATCACTCTCTGGCTATAAAAGGCTATTTATATATGATAGAAAATAAATCAGTTAAAACAGTTCTTTCATTGAATCAGATTATGGCTTGACTGAAATCACCAGGAAATATTCCAAAGATATTTAGACAGAAAATTCCCTAAACAGTTATCAGGCTTATAAGGCTTATTCAAATAAACAATGTATAGTTATAAGAGATTTTATTGCCAGAGCAAGTTCACGTGTTGTGTACATTAAATATGCCTTTTGCTCTATATTGGAGATTTGCTGTTGTCATTTACTAAAACATCATTGTTCAATGTGAATCTAAATAAAGCAAGGTCCTTGGAGTCTCTATAAATTATTAGCACTTGGTGTTAAAAAGTCACGCCTCATTCATCATAGTTCTTCCGAAAATTAAAAATATTTTTAATCTGGAAGTGGATCAAAGAGTGACAACTATTTTAAACTATTTTGGGAAACAGTATCAAAGATAATGAAACATCATTCTATGTGGCTCAAAGTGTGGACATTTGTTTAAAACTCAAAGCTTTCAGGTAGTACTTCTAGCTTGTAAGTACCCTTGAGCACATGTCCTGGAATTTGGAGCTCACGGAAAGGCATGTATAATCCGTAGAGCACATATGGCTAGTCTAGTCCCTCTTGGACATATCTGCAGAGACCAGGGAACCTACATTCATTATTTCAAGCAGGCTGTGGATACGCAGAGGTCAGACGATCTGCTATAGCCACCCTTGCTTTGTGGAAATGTTTATGAGTGAATGTGTATGTGGAGAAAGTGACACTACATTCTTTAAAGTACAGATGATACATTTGATTTAAATGTATGTTCTCAAATATAATGTTGTGAAAGATGACAGAATTCCAGAATCACACCTTTGTCAATTAAATTTTGTTTGGAATAATCAAAAGTATTTTTAAAAACTAGAGATCAGTTAATATTTCTGTTTGCTATAAAGTTTAGGACCAAGGAATGAGGAACTAGAAAGCCCCAATCCTATCCTTGTTTTTTCATACTTAATTTATGATGCTTAGTATGAATTTATTCTTAATAGTTGTGGCTTATGTTTTTATAGGTGATTGAATTATTTTCAAGTCGTGACTGTTATCTGGCACATTAACTGTTCTTTCTAGCTTTAAATCTTGTACACCTCTGATTAGCAATACCAGTAAATAGGTGCCATTCAAAGGCTAGCACCAAACAGAAGCTGGGGGCAATCACTGTGACTTCAATCTGAAAGGAATCCAATATATAAATTATTTGGGCCTAGCTGTTCAACAACTTTATCATTTCCTTCTCTGGACTATTACCAATGTTACATGTTCTTATCTTTTACATCAAGTTTACTACTTGCCTATTAAGTCAAAATAGGAAATGAGACACTTCTGTTTGTTCTCACTGAATTTATATTATCTCTTAATAACGTCACCCTTTGGTAATGATCTCGTCAAAAGTTGAATGATCATTGCAGAATCTCGCTGAGGTTAGATCTCAAGCACTCTGATTTACTTATGAGGTCTGACAATTAAGTTTGAGAACTTGTTGATAACCTTATTTTGATATCAGAGGGATTATGCATTATGAATTTGTACCAACTGGACAGCTAACCAAGTTGACTATTTGGAAGTGCTGAAAAGGCTGTGTGAAAAAGTTAGACGAAAAGGACCTGAACTTTTTGCCAACAATTCATGGCTCTTGCATCACGACAATAAACCAGCTCACATGACACTGTCTGTCAGAGAGTTTTTAGCCAGTAAACAAATAACTGTATTGCAACATCCTCCCTACTTGCCTGATCTGGCCCCTAATGAATTCTTTCTTTATCCAAAGATAAAGGAAATATTGAAAGGAAGACATTTGGATGAAATTTCAGGACATCAAGGGTAATAAGACAACAGCTCTGATGGCCATTCCAGAAAAAGATTTCCAGAATTGCTTTGAAGGGTGGACTAGGCACTGGCATTGGTGCATAGCTTCCCTAGGGGAGTACTTCGAAGGTGACTGTAGTGATATTCAGCAATGAGGTATGTAGCACTTTTTCTAGGATGGGTTCACGAACTTAATTGTCTGACCTTGTATGTCTTTTCCCCACTCCTTCAATCACATCCATTTTATTCTTTTTCTAGAGAACCTGGTGCAACATTTATTTTTCAACAGTGTGATACAGCAATATCATACAAAAATACTTTTAAAAATATAGCATGCAATTTACTTTAATATAAAGTAATATACCCTATGAGCCAGGAGGTTGGGAGGGAGAATGTACAGTTAGAAAAATAAGTCTTGAGTTTTAAATTCAGTGGAACTCTGATAACTGAGGACCCAGTATGAATATAGTGAGATGGAAGGACAGAGACAAAACATGAGACAGGAGAAATAGTTTGGCAGAGAAGGTGGGAGAAGCAAGTAAACCTAGAGGTATAAAAGTAAGTGAGAATTTGGGAATTGGAGTGAGAGAGGGAGGTGGGAATGGGGAGGGAGTTTATGAGAGAGAGAGAGAGAGAGAGAGAGAGAGAGAGAGAGAGAGACAGAGAGACAGAGAGACAGAGAGAGACAGAGAGAGAAGCGAGGTTTGGGTGTGACCAGGGATGGTTCAGTACAGATCTGTGGCCCTGATCTTTTTAAGTGGGGTGGGCTCAGGCTTTAAAGTAGCAAGTTCTTGCCAGACATTTTGGATTTAAATTCATTTAATGAAGCTAAATATGATTTTACTATATCCTTACCTATCTTAGGCTTCAACTCTCAAATACATTTTCCCTATCCTTTTTAGTTCTAAGAACATTCTCTATGAGGATGCTAGAAAAATAATAAGAGTTGAACAGTTCTTCTCTCTAATTGTAAGTTAACAGTATACCATCTGCTCTAAGCAGTGGGTGTATTTTAGATTTTTCTTTCTTTTTTTCTGTCTTTCTTTTTATTTACTTTTAATAGACAAAATATATTTCCATTTTCAGATAATTTTAGGCTTTGGCACTTCTGACCCATCCTTAAATCTTGATGCCACTCTTTGATGATTATCATTGGTAATTTCTGACCTGTATTTTCTCACCTGATCATTGAATACTGAGTTATCTTAACATTTAATCCTTTTCTTATTTCTTAGGGAATTTGGCAATTATGTCATCAAATTTCTATTTGACAGCTTCTCATTCATTGATTACAGGATTATTTTCTATAGTTTTCTCTGAACGCTTCTAAATTAGATTTACTAAAAGTGGGGTACTTGTATATCTAAGCTCAGACTTCCTTTCTGTGGCCTAATGAACTCTAAGATGATATGGGGTTACTTTCCTTCTCCTTCAAGATTCCTTCAGCTGCCATTTTTTCCAAACAGATTTTTATAAGGAGCCAGAAATAAGCCGATGCAGCAAGTCCCCTCACTGATTCTTTCTCTTTTGTGAGATTAAATTTCCAATAAGGCAATTCAATAATTTTCAGATGTTTTGCCTTTAGTGGAGTGGGATTTTCATCAGAAGTCTGTAAAAGCTTACATTGTTCCTCTATCTTGCCTGCACATATTAACCATCTGGTTACGATGTCTCTGATGTTGTCCCAGGATAACATTTCTGCTTTTCTTTCATTTCACTCTCCTGCAGCTGCTGCCTCCATGCCTCACCATCAGCTTCGTAGTTTCCATGCCTGTGTGTATCTTTCTGACATCTACTGCTCCTCCCCTAGCCTTACGATTAGACCTATTTGTTCTAAACAAGATATACCTTTCCACCATCATATTCTAGTCATAAGACGTAAGAGATGATTTTTACCAAATTTGTCCATGCTTTTAAAAGTTCAGTTTGACAATTTTTCATCTGTGATGTGTTGGTGTAGAAACAGCTGAGAATGTCAACGTTGCCCCCAGCCCCTTTCTCTCGTATCTTCTGAAAATTGCTGGGCAAGTCCTTCGCTATTTTTCTTTCTGTGCCATCTCTTTTATGCTTCATAGTATCTAATATGGTCTTACAGTTTTATCTGAGTACTTTTCTCCTTTCTCTCACAATTCAATTGAAATAATAAACCACTCGATCAGGCTGACTGGTCTCCTGCCAACACTTTCTTGCCAGTCTTATGAGATGCAGTCCATCTCTTACTAGAAGCAGCAGGAAGAAGAGATGAAAACATCACTAGTGCCCCTAAACCATTCATTTTCCTACCCAGAAATTCAAAGACATTAGAGATACATTCCTGGCTTCATAAAGAGAATGAGAATTCATTCTCATATATATCCACCGAAGTGGGAAGCATTCGGGGAACTTTATAAGTCTTGGCAGACTTTCAAGTCTCTGTTATATGCTGCCTGGGAATAAAGCACGTTTCTCATTTAGCCCAGCCAAATGTGCACACTGTCACTTCAGCGCCCCTCAGGGAGGAGACAAAACTGTCTCCTTTTTGGTTACTTTTCAGGAGCTTCTTCAGAGGTCCTGGTCTGTCTTTAGAAGGAGGCCTTCACACCTCTTGCAGAAGCTCGCTCTCTTTTTCTTCCTTTGGCCCCTTCTTCCCCCTCCGCCTTCTAGCAGTGTCTTTGATGACCCTCTTCTTCCTCAGAATCCTTTTCTATTTCCTTCACAGAATCAGCAGTTCCAGAATATGGCGACATGCCTGATAAATGCTGTGTCATTATGAAATGCACATCGAGATGGGGGTGGATAGAGGAAATCGGCTGGATGCCAGGCCAGCAGTCCCCTGAGCCCCAGACCATTCTCTGGCGCAGGACTGAGAGCACCTGAGGTCATTCTTTAGCTTCTCAGGAGGCGGGGAAAAGCTGGACAGCATATTGGCTAGTGGAGGCTTCTGGTTCTCAAGGACCCCCTAGTCATGGCGTAACATGGGGAAGGACCACTCTTGATACGCTACCTGAAATTCTTAGCAACTTAATCTTTACATCTCCCCACCCTTTGTTAAGAAGGATCAAGAAAACTAGATTATTTTCCTCATTGCTGGCTGTCCATGCTGCCCTTCCTATGATTCCTATTGAACAAGGAATGTGTTTACCACTTTGACCCCACCGCCTGGGTGAGGCAGGCATTGTGGCCTGGATTTCAGGCCCGTGGCTGCATGCTGTTCCAAGTGTGTCTGGACACTGTGCTTTTCACACATGCTGATGTGCTTGACATGCTACCTTCTTCTTCTTTTTTTTTTCCCTTGTGTGAGAGACAGCAGATGCTAGTGCATAAAGGCCCAAGTTCTAAGCCAGAATTCAGAATGAAATCTTGGCATGGATACTTTCTTAGCTGTGTGACCTTGGGCAAGTTATATAACCTGTTGGTCAATTACTTAATCAGTAAAACAGGGAAAATACACGTACCTGATAGGGTTATTGTGAGGATTAAATGAGTTAATTCACAAGCATAGAGAACAGTTCCTGAAACCTCATAAGGACTCAATAAATATTAGCTTTTATTATTAATTCTCTGCTAAATTAACACTAATTTATTAAACTCCATGTTAAATATCACCATCTCTGTGAAGCTTTCCACAATTACCCGAGGCAGAACTAATCCCTTTTACCACTCTGTGTTCCCAGAGCATTTTGTACATATTTGATTGCACTGTAAATAATTTTTAACATGTGTCTTTCTCCCTTGCTAGACTATGAGCTTTCATAAGGATAGATTTCTTTCTTCTTCCAATTCATGTTGTATTTCTAATTTCAAGCACAGTTCCTGGACTGTGGTGCGTGCATAATAAACATATGCTAGTGCTGCATCTCTACCAAGATTGAGAAAACTCTAAGCCATGGACCACGCCTTGTATGTCCTTGGGCACAGATCTGGTCCATAGCACATGGCTGTCCACATAGCAAATACTTAGTAAATGCTTACTGATTGAAACTGCCTACTTCCGAGGCAACAAACCATTAAATCTTATCTGAGGCTTTTGAAAGGAAAAAAGAACAACAACAAAAAAGAGATCTATTGAGCATGGCTTGCTTAGAAATAATATGGTTACGCCCATAACCAGTGAAGATGGGATAGATTAGAAACTTGAATGCATGACTGAAAAACTTGTTCAGACGAGAGGGGCTCAGTTACCTTTGTGGGGCACGGGGGCTCTTCCTACAGCAGATGGGGACTAATATACTGTACTAGTGGAGAGGCTAAACAAAGCAATGTCATGGAGTTTAAACTATTGAACACAGGAATCTATAAAGAGGCCAGCAGAGTGGAGGGAAGAAACAAGCTAAAATAAACAGATGGGTGGACTGGGAAAATATTGAGCACAGAAACAGATAGCCCAGGCCCTCCAGGAAAAGGGGCAGAAGGGAAAATGGTATGTCAAGAACAGAAACTCTGTAGGGAGAACAGAAAAGTAATAATGAAGCAGTAGAGGGAAGTATATGCCATGCCTGGATATGGATAGAATCAAACAATAAAGAATAAGAAACAACGTCTGAGTCACATGCAGAGAGAAAAATGACCCTTAAAGGAAATGTGGTATTAACTTCAGTGGGGGCTGAAGAATCACATGGCCACGTCATCCAGATGGTGTCTAGAATAATGGGTGAAGGGGCAGGGGACTCATATGAAAATGACAATAAACACGGCTCCTTACATTTGAATAGGCCTATACTGTCTATAATACTTCCACACACATTATTTCATTTAAAACAAATGGAGTTGAGGCCTTCGGACATCACCTGGTATTGATTCTCCCTCCTGCCAATCACTGGCGTAGATTGTTACAATAGCCTTCTGACTGGTCTCCCTGCTTTTGCCCTTGCGCTGCCCATCTAGGATCTTGTATCAACACCTCAGCTAGAATGATCTTACTTAAGTCAGGTCATGTCATTCTGCCTTTTAAAGACTCAGTGGTTTCCTGCCAAGGGCTTTCCTATTTCAGGGACTTTGCACTTTCTGTTCCTTCTGAAAGGAGTGTTCTTCCCTCATCTATCTAGCCACATCGTTCACTCTCACTTCTTAAGTGTTTCCTCAAATGGCATTTAATCAGGCAGGCATTTCCTGACCGACCTTTCTAGCAATCCCTATTCTGCTAATCCTGCTGTATTTTCTGCATAGCACTCCACAGTAACACATCCCATGACCATGTGACATAGTATGTATTCACTTGTTGATTTGTTGATTGTCTGTTTCTCCTAATTAAAATGCATGCGCCACAAGAGCTGGACTTCCATTTGCTCACTACTGAAGCACTAGTGATGATAGCAATGCTGCAACCTCGTGGATGTGCATCAACAATTGTTGGGTGAATGACAAAATGGATGTCTGGGTGAATGTGACAACTGTTGCCAGTTGGACATGGAAATCTCAGTGGTTACGTATCAAAGACAAAATGAAACAATACCAAGTATTGCTAAGATGAGCAGTGTTTTCTGACCTCAGGACTACTTCCTCATTCCTCCTTTTTTGGTTTCTCCCACGTCATTATTTTCTTCTGGTTGTTCTCCTATGTCTTTGATCATTTGTTCTCACTTGCTTCACCAGAACTTCCTACTCTCCCATAAGGTATTGGGTTAAGTGAGAGGTAAGAAAATATATGCGAAGCTCTCATCTTGTGTCTGGCACACAGTAGGCAGTCAACATGTCAGTTCTTTTTTTCTTTATATCATCTAGCACAGACCCTTAAGTTAATAGAGTTCATTAATTTCAATATGCTCAAATCTTTTTTCAACATGCTCAAATTTTTCATCCCATATCAAAAACTAAAACCAAACAAAACCAAAAATAAAACATTAAACCTAAAAACACTGAGAACAAAGACCTGATTCATTATCTTTTATTTTCTTTCAGCTAGTGGGACTATCAAATATCTAATCATCTTAGTCTCCTTATTTTCAACTCTGTACCCCTCAATGTATAATGAGAATCTCTAAGTCTTAGAGGAAGAAGCAACAATGTTTTATGAATGTAATCTCTGCCTCTCTCCATAAGCATGGCCACTCACCATATCCAGGACCACCTTATGGGTCACCTGGAAGATTCTTTTCTCCCTACCCCTTGTTCTAATCCCCACCCAGTCTATAGGGCTCCTTAGATGCCACTACCTCAGAGGGCTTCCTTGGCCCTTTTAATCTAAATCAGGTCTGAAAGAGACTTCATACATCCTATATAGCTCATGCCACAAATATAATTTTATATTACTAGTGTGGTTTGTTGCTTAATAACTGCTTCTTTCTCTATTCTGTATGCTTCACGAGGACAGAGGCTGTGTCTGTTTTATTAATTGTACTAAAGATGCCCAATTCCTATCACAGTGCTTGTCTCATGGTAAGTACACAATAAAGACTTCTAGGAAACTATATGAGCTTCTCCAAAACTTCCAACTTGGTTAGACTACAGAGTTTTATGTTATTCCTACTTTCATTCTTATCCATTTTATTAAACAAAGTAGAAATAGTCACCTTAACTTGTCATCTCCTTCAATCTGTCCATTCCTAACATAATAACTAATAGTAGGTACCATTTATTTAGGACATATTTGGCACACGCTAAAAGTGCTTCACACATTATTTAATTTATAACCTCATGATGCAGACACTTTTATTGTCTCCATCTCACAGATTAGTTAACTGAGGCAAGTTCATGAAGCTACTGAATGGCAGTGTCATGATTTAAAACCAGGCTGTGTGAAACAGTAGCCCCATGCTTCATTAAAGAAACTCTTCTTCCATAAATGTAATCTGCTAAAATATTACGAATGTCGCTATGTATTTCAGTGGAGAAAATAGCTTCTGAAGACTTTTTTAGGGTCACTTTCTGTAAACATGGCTGCTTACTAAAATGACACTGCATTCACTCAGTTCAGCTTCACTAAATGCATAAGGAATTCGGTGGGTAGAAAATCACGAGATGCCCCTCCTGTTATCCAAAATGGCTTAATGTATGGTCTGGATTCCATTCCCTCCTTACTTGCCAAGGATATAGCTTCCATCGTCACTCCTTCTCTGGTAGGTTTAGCTACTCGCTCCTATCATATAAACACACTCAAGCCTAGATTCTTTGGACATAAACAAACCAACCTTCCCCTTACTCCCCACTTCCTCTTCTCTGTTCCTTTTGATCTTTCTCAAGTTCCTAAGAGTGTCCCACACACCTTCTCACTTTCTCAACCTTTACATATTCCTCAGTTTACCACGTCCCAGATTCTACTCTTCACCACTCCACTGAAGCTGCTTAGGCCAAGGTAAATTAAAATATAAGGGTTCTAAAGGTTACGCTAAGGAGTTTACCTTTAGACCATGGTTAAGATATGGGAATCTTAAGCAAAGGGTGAAATAATCAGATTTGCATTTTAAAAAGAATACTCCAAAATAGTTGGAGGATACATTAGATAAGAATAAATAAAGAAGGGCCGGCTGAGTGGTGCGTTGGTTAGGAGGTGGCTTGGGACGCCAGCTCTGAGCAGCAGGGCCCCGGGTTCGGATCCCACATAATGCTGCGGCCTCTACAGCTAAGATGGTGAACAACAGCTTGACCTGGAGCTGGGCTGCTGTGAGTCACCGGTGACAGTGTAGGCTGCAGTGGGGCTGCAGTAGGCTTTCTATCCTGAGAGGGATGAAAATAATAGACACGACTGACGGATTCCTGAACGGGATTAGGATAGGATGGCATTGGGCTGAATTTCAGGTTTTGGGCTTAGAAAGGAAGGGGCCAGGGTGCTGTTCATTGAGAACAGGACTCAGGAGGAAGAGAAGGTTTGAAAGGAATGGTAATCAGTTCAAAGTTTGATGGCCCTTTGCTCCTTGTTTAGACTATCCAGGGGGAGGTGATACATTTAAACAGTAAATAAACACTTACAGTATATTGTATATTTAAACAGTAAAATAGACTTATTTGCATACATGGTTTAATTTTTACCTTGATGGTGGGAATAGGCTTTTTGGGGGTAAAATGGTTTCTCTTGAGTGGTAGAAAAGCTGCATTTTCTTCTTTCAGTTTAATCTTGTTCTCTGCTATGATTTTCTTGCGCTGCTCAAGATAAGGTCCAAAACTTGGCAGTTTCTAAAAGGAGGACACACAAATAAGAAAGCATGTTAGCTTATAGAAAAGAAAAATGTAAGGATATAAACACATAAATATTATCAACAAACAAATGTGTGTTTTGAGATTGTTTCATGTATACTCTAACAAGGTCTTCATTCATTTCTGGGCCACTAGTCTTGTAGGTATCAGATTCCATTAATTATTAAGAGCACAAGAGCACAATATCCTTTCCAAGTATGCATGTATTACATACACAAATGTTAATTAAAAAACATTTCTAAATGGAATAAAGTTTGCAATGGTAAATCAAATCCATTCACTTAAAACAATAGCTATTAGTTGGACCATTTGTTTGGTTTTTATAGACAGAAGGTGAAACCTATTGATGCTTTTCCCCTCTTCATCAGGTTTTTAGCACAATATAGACACAGCCATAGCTCCTGACAAATGTTTTTGTCAATAGCAAAGGTACTTTGCCAAAGTTCTAATCTGTATCTCTATTTTATTGTGTTCAAATTCTTACTACATCTCTTTAAAGATTGTAACGAATGTTGATTGCAATTTACTGGAATAGCTGAAAACAAAATGGTAAAAATATTGATTTCTCTGTACAGAAAATAAATTTTATTTTGCATGAAGAAGACCAAAACAGAAGTAGAAAAGCAGAAGAAGTATCATAGTGCTTAAAACCGGCGCCATCAGTATTCAAAATCACATCATGGAGATTTAAATCTCAATGTTATTCAATTGTAGTTTACGAAGAAGTTCATTTACAAAGATACCTGGGTGTCAGGGAAAAATGCTAAGTGGTTTCAAGTTAACACAAAAATGCCCTCATACTATTCATTATCACACAATTATTTCCTCTTCACTTTGTCCTTCTCCTCTTCTAGAACCTTTGATCTTCACTTTTACTGACACATAACTGCTGGTGATAAGACACCACTGAATTCCAAATGTCCTGTGTCTGCTTGTAACTTGGAATTGCCAGGTGTCTTTTTAAAGACAGCAAAAACACATTCTCTCTTTCTCTTTTGCAGAATAAAGCCCATTTATTTATCTGATGGAGGCTTGGAAAACTACAGCACTCCAAGGTCACCCTGATCTCTGACCCAGCAAGAACTTCGGTGAAAAATCACACTTGTTTCAAAACACTGGCCTCCACTTGCAGGTTGCATAATGCCCTGGGAAAACGAGTTCTCTGGTCCTGATGCCAGTAGGGTAGGGAAAACTGAGCTCCAAGCATGTTTCAATGAAGCCAAACTGCAATTGAAAATTTATATTAGCAGAGCATATTTATGTGGCAATATCGAAGGTTATTTCCAGTATCAATTTAATGTAAATAAGTCAACAAGTCAAGCAAATGGAAACAATGTTATGAATGCCAAATTAGTTTATATACAATTAAACTAGAAACTATATACTTGATCTCTACACCTTAATGCTTTCCTAAATTACAATATTTAATGATTGCAATGATATGAAATAATATGATGGAGGGAGAGAAGATATTGTCTATACTACCATAAAATAAGTGATGCTGCCTTTTTGAAAAGCATAAAATGAATAAGAGTAGAAAACAAATCCTCACTATTTATTACATCTAGAAGCCTCCTTAATTTAGAGAAGACAGTGCTTGTTTGAAATGTCCCCTTACGAGATGACTTTTTTCTGGTGAGGTGTTAGGGATTACACTTGGTGCCAAAGAAATGCCCCCAGGGTCCCAATAACACTTTATAAGGTGGTGAACTAATGTCCACATGATATAAATCTTGTCAGAATATCACTGTCCACACTTCTCTGACACATCAAGGGCACCTTCATCCTAATCTTATATTCTTGAAGATTATCAAGAATGGTTAAATGTTGAAACACATAACCTCTGGTCCTACCAGACCCCTCATAATGGCAGGCTCATTATAAACCTGAACCATCGTCCTGATCCCCTGGTTGGGTCGTATACTCAATGCCATCTAATTCCACCTGAGAGTTCTATAAAGGTTATTCAAAGGAAATCATTCTTGGTACTTTTTGATTCACCTTCCTTTAAACATAGACCGGGGGAAATGTTCTTTCCATTTTGATTATTCTTTATCCAAAGGGAGATAAATAAAGTAATTAAATTTAAATGATGATGATTTCAAATTATCCCAATGATGGTAATAATAATAACAATAATAATATTTCAAAATCCCTTGGTGTTGAATAGAATACAGCCTGAGTAAACATCTACCAGCCTAGTATTTTCTGTAATTTTTTGCAGTGGTTGACTACATTTGTCACATTTAAATTATGCAGCCTTTCCACTGTTAGCAGTGCTATGAGCTAATGTGCAAATTTTTTATAATTAGTCCTAAGGAGAGGTTCTCAAGTTAACGTAAACATTACCATAGAATTTTCTTTGTGTGTTCATTAGAAGAATCAGTGTACAAGAAGGAAAAATGTCGCTAAATTTTTCTTTAAATTGAAAGCACACCCACATAAAATATCCGTGACTGACCCCTCAGCTCTCCACCATTCATCTCCAAATCGAATAGGGTCCATTTCTGTGTAGTTTCTCACTGTTACACAAGGACTCCAGAGGCCAAGGTAGCTTCCAAAACTTCAAGGCTGCCATAGCATTTTGTTTTCTGCATTAGTATAAGAAAGCTAAGTGTCTTCTTTTTATATTACATGTATTAAAATGCCTCTAGGACATCTAAGTACTGAACAGTTTAAAAGTTAAGTTTTCCAAAAATATAAAAGATCAATTCTCCCCTGCACCAAAGGATCACCTTTCCACGTACAACCTTTGGGCATATATTTGTGTTCTGATCTTGCCAAAGAAACAAGCCAAAAGAAAAACAAAACTAAGAAAGAGTGAAGATGAATGTTGGTCACTGTGTGTGTGTGCAATCAGTGATGATTAATAAAGCATTTAGCTCAAATCTTTGCCTGAACATATAGTTAATTGATTTCCTCTTGCAGGAGGAGAAGCAGCAGGGGCTTAGCCTCTTCATTCATTATTTTCTTACAGAAAAAGGTGTAGCCTGCGGTAACTCAAAGCGAGAGGTTTTGAGCGTCATGCTATTTTTTTTTTTTTTTTAAAGAAAGAAAAAAGTTCTTCAGGACTATCAAAAGCTGCTTTGTAACTGATGACCTGAACAAAACTCAGAAATGGTGTGATTTTTGTTTCAATAGTTTCTCCAGGGATTCATCACTGATGAATTTGTTCTCACCAGAAAAGCTAAGTCCTACTCATTTAAAGATAACAGTATCTCACGCTAAAACTGTCTCTGTCCAGATATAAAAAGTATTACATTGCTGATAGAAAAGTGACAACATAATGAATCAACAATGATACCTGAAGCCAGCAAAGCTTTATGGTAAAGAAGTCTATTTGGATTATAATTTATTCATGGATCAATCTAAAGGTAATTGAGCATATTATGAAGTAGAATAGGGTTCTTGTTTCTAATAGAAACAGGCACTGGTATCTTCTAGTGTAAATTGCATAATTTTATGAGAATGGCAGCAAGTTGGCTAACAGCATTGGTCTACAGTGCTGTAATGAATCAACTCTATTTTCTGAATCATACACTCTTATCTGACTGATAATAATAGCAAGAAAAGTAATTACTTTGATATCTAAATGGTAGTACATTAAAAAATAAAAGGATTTCAGGTTTATACAGTGCAATATATATATATTGCATATATATACTCCATATACATACATATACATATACATATACATATACATATACATATACACCGAGTGCAATATATATTTAGTATGAATCTGAAATCCATACATATATTTTACATATAGAGAAATATATATTATATATTGGAGTGTGTTAGTGTGTGTGTGTGTGTGTGTATGTATGTGTGTGTATACATTGACAAACTGAGAATAAGTTAGATATATAGAATATGTTTCACAACTAAGAATCAGCTTTTTTTTTTTTCCAAAAAACATGTTCTCATATGACTTAGTTACATTATGTGTCTTTTGCCATTTACTCAACAAATACAATATCAAATGCCTACTCTGGGTCAGAAACTGTTCCGTGCATGATTAAAAGTTAACAATTTTCTCATGTTATGTGTACAATTTTCATTGTTATTAATTTTATAAGTATCTGTGTTGCTCATTAAAGGCTTGTGTCAGATTAAATTAATATATCAAGCACACCTGGTTTTTGCAGTTACCTAAAAGTATCACTTACTGAACTCCTGGGAAAACTGTTTGATCTCATCAAATGACCAACAATCGGAGAGAAAATTGAAGAGAATATACCTCCAAAGGGTTGATCTTTAACAAATTCAAGAAGGCATTGGAGGACTTTTTGGATATCTAAAATAAAAAAAAATGTGGGTGCACAGGACTGGGAGAATGGGTTCCCTGAGTCTGTTCCTAACATACCCTGTTTTCAATCATGGTGCACTCAGCATGCTACAAGGTAAGATGGGAGGTAAAGATGAGAAGCCTCTGTTCTTGTTCTTTCTGAATTTAGTTGCTTTTCATCTCCCCTTCCCTCAATTATGAGAGTCATTGATTGCTTACATTTGACCCTTATTTTTATTTCAAAATCCATTTTACCATGGCTTAAATTCAGAAACGCAGATTTTCCTCATGAGAAATTAGCATGTAATGCTTAATCACTGATAACAGTAAGCAATTTTTCATGATATCGTCAAATTTGGACAGTGAAAAACAAGAAGACACAGAGAGAAGGACCATCTACAGAGAGTACTCAAAAGAATGTATACACATTTTAAGAAAGGTAAAAGCTGTATTAAAATTGTAATGCTCGATAACAAAAAATGAATACAAGTCACGTTTGACTTCTGCAACTGCAAGAGGTGCTCAGAGTGGTTACCTTCAGCATCCAGACACTTCTGATTATGGTGAACTACTGCTTGAACAACGCTGACCAAAGTATCCACTGTATACATTTTTTTAGCACCCCTGGTATATATTCTATCATAACTATGTGGTGCCCAGTGGTACAAATTGGGACACTGAAGTTGGACATGCAAAATATATGAAATGACTGAAATATAACTCTTAGTTTAACCTAACAAATCTAAGCATATGACTTTTGATCAAAAATCTGATGTCTATGTTAGTCAAAAGTGATAACAGTTCATGCTTCATAGTGAAACTAGCAGGCCACCAATTGCACAGTGGTTAGGGTACTGATTTAGAAGTTAAATTTGCATTAAAATCACAGTTTTACACTCATTAGCTGTGTGTCTATGAGCCAATTACTTAACCATTCTGCTACTAATTTTCCTTATCAATGAAATGAGAATGACAGTATTTAACTCACGATGCTGGTATCAGCATTAAGTGGAATAATATTTGTAAAGTGCATGCCTGCCAATTTGTCCCCATAAGCCTTAACTGATGATATTGCATTGTGTACCATGCTCCGCGTTTCCATGTTTGCTCATGCAAGCCTTCCCTGGGAATGCCCCCTCCCTGTCTTTTTCACCAGTTACATGCCCATTAGGCATTTTAGTCTCGGTTTTATCTTCACAGCATCTAAGTAATCTGCTTTACTGACTCCCCTCCCACTCAGTGTTCCCCGCCCCTCACAGGGCTCAGGAGTACTTTGGGCACATTTTCATCCTTGTATTTACTGCACTGCCTTATCACTATTAACCTGCGACTCCATCTTCCCTCTTGAGGTCTTAGAGAGCTAGTTTTTGATTCAGCACATAACAGGTACTCAATATGTTTTAAAAAACTTAACAGATGAATGAATGAATGAATGAATGAATGAATGAATATCCTGAATGTATTTTTAAAATCCTGCTGGGTGTTTGAAATGTCAGATAATCCCAAACAATTACTTTCAAAAAGAAATTAAATTATAGAGATGGGCTCTTTTAATATTTAAAATATGTAAAGTAAAAAGATCACACTGGGCTGGCCGAGTGGCACGTTGGTTAAGAGTTGGCTTGGGACACCAGCTCTGAGCAGCAAGGCCCAGGTTCAGATCCCACATGAGGGCCAGTGATGCTGTACCTTCTACAGCTAAGATGGTGAACAACAGCTCGACCTGGAGCTGGGCTGCCGTGTATCACAGGCGATGGTGTGGGCTGCAGTGAAGTGGCCGGCAGCTGGGGTGAGCTGACAAGAGCTAACATGAGTGGCCGTCCAGTGGCTGGTGACCAATCTGCCTCACCCGGGAAGAGCGCAATGATAATACCAACATGGGCCAGTGAAGTGACGTCCTCCACAACTAGACTGAAGAACAAAAGGACAGCAACTTGTCTGTTCCCCTTTTCCGATTCCCCAATGCTGTTCCCTCCCCTAATTCCCCAATAAAATCTTTAAAAAAAGAAAAAAAGATCACACTTACACAACAGCTGTGATTCATAAATTCAAAACGCATAAAATGCCAGACAAAATTTATATATAAAAGACAATCTGTGACCTTCAAGAGCCTATAGTTAATAACAATTGCAGTACCTTATAGCAGAGGATGGTACATGCGCAAAGACTATGTGTATCTAACCTGGGCTGAGGGGTCAGACGTCTTCTCCAAGAGGTGACATATGAGCTAAGTTCTGAAGGATAAGATGAAGATAGGTTGGCAAGTGGTGAAGATGGAGGTGTGAGGGTCAGGAAAGGAGAACATCCGCCAGTTGGAAGAAACACGGAGGGAGGAGGGTGACAATCTGGGAGAGGCCCTGAGGAGCCCGCAGAGTGCTAACCATCACTCTGTGTTTACTAAAATGCAAGAGGGCGAGGAGCTTTCTCTGTGAAGGGGAAGCGCAGTGCATTTTGTTGTGAAGCGATGAAGGTGGATGTACGAGTATGTTAGAAAGAATGTCAACCAAGAGAAGAAAATCTAATATTAATGGAATGCCTGGAAAAATGAAGGAGGTGAGACTTGCTTTTTCCCAACATTGTGCAGGTGTTGAGGCCACGAAGATGACTAGGAGGTGTTTCTTTCCATTAGCAGCATGGCCTTGTGGGGAGACTGACTTTGATGCAATAGAACTGAGGTGAAACAATTATTATTTTATATCAAACTATTATTTAAATGATGCACATCAGGTTTCTCTAAAGAAACAAACATCATTGTTTAAAGCAATAACTTTGAAAGCAATAACTTCAGCTTCAAGTTTGGGAGATTAGGAGCTGATAACATGATTTAGGAGAAATGCAAACAAAACAATGGCCAAATCACTATGCATGAGAAATGCAAAATTCTGAAGCAGAGGGAGAAAAGAAGAGAGAGAAGAGAGAAGAAGAAAGAGGAAAAAGAGAATGAAGGGGCAGGGACAGAGGGAGTGGAGCCTGAGAGTGTGATGGCTGAGGGTTTTCACTAACAGGAAGAGCTAACATTCAATTTTCAGCTGTTTATGTTGCTGCAATCTAAATCTTCCTCTATGGCCCCTAAACCTTAAAGTTTTATATGCCGTGGAGGAAATTTTGGAAGCGAAGCAGCAAAATTGGCTTGAGTTTCATGGTTGGGTTGGCATATAGCTCAAAGAATAGAAACCACAAGAGGTAAGATTGAGGGAGAGTCAGAATTCCATGAGAGTGGGAATTTATAAGTGACCTAGAGAATACAGTCTCCAGGGATTTTGTAGCAATTTCCAGAAGGAAAGGACTGGGTGATCTCAGCTGACATCTGGGTTGTGTAGGTAATTGTAAGAAAGAATGGGATAAGTAGAAAAAGAGACATGCAAATGGTTTGATGTAACCCTCACCCAATGAGCAATTAACTCCAGCTAAGAGATTAAGAAAGACTTTCTAGTGAAGGAAGGACTTAAACTGTGATGAAAGGTTATAAGAGGGAGAACTAGTGTGTGGCACTGGAAAGAGGAGATAGAGAGATAAAGGAATGGATGAGTGAAGGAATGAAAAGTTAAGAAACTACAGGATAAACTCATTCTCATAAGGCTAAAATATAAGTGATTGGGAATCAGTAGCGGATAAAGCTGGAAAATCTATGGAGGGCTCTGAATTCTGAACAAAGCAGTTTGGATTTTTATTCTTTAGTGTGTAGGGAATCATCAGCTATTTGCAAATATGTGATCAGATCCCTATGGTGGCAGAAAGAAAAAATGACCCAGAATGTTGGAGCAGAAAAGTGAAAGAGGTGGCCTATACAATTTTTTTTTTAATTGCCTGGTACTCTGGAAAATAGAGAAAAAGACTGATTACACATCCCAACCCTAACAGTCTAACACTGACCTTCACCCCCACACTGCCCGCTCACTGCTACACCCCTACTTTGACGGTGACTCCTGCCTGAAACCACCCAACTTCCATTCTTTCTGACACAGAACTCCTCTCTGACAGACCTTTCTCTTTGCTGCTCGTCTTTCTGCAGATGACCCCTCCTCTCTCATTATGCCCTGCTCAGTCAGAATCTCACGCACTTTCAAAATCACATAGGAACTTGTGTGAACTGCTGGCTGCCTAGGCTGGGAGCTGCAGAAGAGTTGCTTCTTAGTCGAAACGAACATAAAATAATGTTGGCGGGAAACCTGGGAAGGGTGAAGTAGGATTAGTTCTTGTTTCATTGCATTCGGGAGGTCCTCTGCCTGTGTTCTGTGGTGATGAAGAATTGGCAGTGAAGACATGGAGAAAATCAACTTCCTCAACAATAGCTGTAGTGAGAGGTGATTATAAGTTTTACAAAGTAAGGAACTATGTCATCATTATCATCGTCATCAAAATCAGTACATTTATTCTGCACTGCTCTACCCCAGACCCATTGTAAAGCATATGCGTAATTATCTGTTCTTCACTGCAACATTATGAGGTGGGTATTGTTCTTCTCCCCACTTACAAATGAGAAAAACCAAGATTCAGAAAGCTAAGTAACTTGTTCTAATTCTCACCATTAATAAATGGCAGAGACAGTATTTAAATCCCAGTAAGATGACAGACACTGTGCTATGCTGTCACCCATATTACACAACTTTGTATCAGATGAGTATTTCATATATTTTTGATTGATATACAGAGGCATACTACACACATATTCCATTCCTTGAATTCTGTGCTTTCTGTTTTTCTCATTCTATAAACTGTGAAGGAAACATTTCACACAGTAGACATCATTAAAAAAGATGTTGAACACATACCATGCAAAATATCTGTATTAGTTCACTCCTGTTTATTACTGGCCTCAAGTTTAATGAGCTCAAGTTAATGCGGGTGAAAGGCCATAGTGTTACACGCAGCAGTTAATGAAATACCATAGTGCTGCTAACAAAATGATTAGAAGCCAAATGTGAATTTAATAAACTTTATTCTTAAGAAGCAATGCTGTATGGGAGGCATCTCTCTGCAGAGGTAACGTGATATATTGGAAATAGCATTCAGTTGAGTTAGGAGATGGAGCTCTGATCTTCCCCTTGTTCTTAGCTCGTTTTGAGACCTAAGGCAGAGTTGCGACTACCTCTGAGTCTGTTTTCTCATCTGTAAAATGAGCGGGTTGGACCACATAATTTATAAGGTGCCTTTCACAGACATGTTTTGTTTTCAAATTCACAGTTAGAAATCCTCAGGGTTTATGCCCAGGTGATATCACATAGTCTGTGGATAAAACATTGGACTGAGTTACAAATTATAACTCTTTCCCTCCTATTTAACTGTAGAATCTTCTGGATCCAATTAAGCTGTAAAATATGGATAATGTTTACTAAACTCACCAAGTTGGATGAATTCATAAAATTGTTTTAGGCTCCACTGGTAAAAGGTACAACCACAGACATCATAGCTATTTTGTCTCAGTATTAAATAATGAAGACAGTATAGACAATTAATAAAAATAATTTTTAAAGTGAAAGCTAACATTACAACTAACATTACACTGCATTTCTTTTCAATATTTGATATCTAGTTACAAACCTACCTGAGACACATCAATACAAAATCAACCACACATATTAGAAGTGGATATCACTGATGCCAGGCATGAATCTGCTATGTAGTAAGATTAAAATATATACACACTCATGGTTGCATTTGGTATATATTGGAGGGGAAATAGAGTCTTTTACCACCACAGGGCAATATACAGAATGATCACTCATCTTAAGATGCAGAAGAACTGAATGACTTGGGGCATGTGAGCCTCAGTTTCCATCCATGTAAAATAGAAATAGCAATGATCACCCTGCCTACTTGTTCTTCACAACAAATGTTTGAAATAGGATGACTCTAACAGATTATTAAAATACAGCTTACCCTATTTTGGAAGCTATTAAGCAGTATAGAACAAAAGTTATTTTATTATGTTGAGCGTAAATACAACTTATGCTCAATACAATAAACAATGTAAAGTTGAAGTAAGTATATGGAATTATAAAAATGTCACAAAATGTTAGCTACATATACAAAACAAAATTCTCAGCTATAGTTTTTTCAATGCCTTAGGAGGACTTGGATGAAATAATTTGGTCTTGAAATCTACCTGCAAAATGCTACTGATTTCAAGGCTAAATATTGCATAGACTGCCAAGGTCAAAAACCAATGTGGGAAAATGAAATAAAAATTACTTCAGACAATGGGATGGAAGCAAAGAACAGAGAAAGGTGGTAACGAATAAAATGGGACTGCTATAAATATGAAAAAAGACATACAAGATTCAAGCTACCTTTGGAGCAAGAGTAGAAGATTATTCAATATTTTCTATAATTATTCAATATTATACATATATATTATTTTATTTTATTTTACTTACGTTTTTCTATGCAGAAAAACCTGAATAACTGCTTTAAGCCTTTTTGCCTTAAAGTGTGGCACAGGACATAAAATATTACATTTTGATCTAATCGTAAATTACATATTGGAAACTGATCATCATTTTGAATTTTTAGGGTCTTTATGCTAAGCAGGAGATTTATGTTTGAAGGGAAGTGAAAGTCAGTATAAGTTTTTAGTTGAAAGAAAGCAATTTTCTAAGATAATTAATTGCTGCACTAGTAGGAAGTATTTAACATGGCAAAAGAATCTTTTATGTGTGTGGGAAAGTGCTCCATAGACAATAGTGTCTGCATACAGATACAGAACACCAGCAAACACCCCTAAGAGAAAACTCATCTCCAAACCTGGGTCACTACTGAAGGCAACTGCTGCCCAGTGGAATTAGGGTTTCCTCCATGTCTCTTCCTCGTCACTTTCTAAACTATATTTCCATTTTGATGCATTCACTATCTTTCTGAGTAGAGAGTAAACATTTTGAGGACAGAATACTTCTTGAAGATGTTTCATCCTTCCCCTTAGTCCTTTGTACATAGCTGGCCTTAATTAAATATTTTACGAATGAACAAGAGAAGAAAATCAACAAAAAGCTTTACTGATAAAAAATTTCAGCTCACCTTATGTGGTCACAGATTAATGATGACAACAACTGATCTAGTTTGATTGAACATTTTTCATATAAAATATTCAGAAAGGTTCTCTCTGTGCACAACGCTTGCTAAGAGTGGGGTTCACTTAATGCTTAATAATCAAACAAATAATATTTTGCCTGGTCCATAATATTACATAAGCCAATCCCTGATAAAAACACTTACTTTGAATTGTAATAACATCCTTCCTACAGCCTATTAGCATTTGTTGTAATAAGGTATTGTAATGTATAGTTCCAACAGTCAATGTAGATTCAGTGGCTCAGAGCTCAGTATAAATAATTTTGTTGTCTTTTCCAGGTTTTTCGTTTAAAGGTTTTTATCAAGAAAATAATGATGACCAACTATTTTACTCTCCTGCTTCGTAATAAACAAGTCAAAAAACTAATTTGTAGACCATAGTTAATATAAAGAGACATTATTTTATCAAACATTTAAAGAATTCTACAATTCTACAATTTATACAATTATAAGCATTTATACAATTATTGCATGAGGTCAAAGATTCAGCTTCAGGGGCAAAATAATCCCTTGATTTTTCAGGCTTTATGGAGGCCCTATGGCTTTGTAGTCCATACTGCTGGTTTTAGAACCCCCTTCCCTTGGCTGCCATAGTCTATCATAGAAGAGAGACTAATGTTTGACAGTGGCTAATACTGCAAATGAGGACAGCGGTCCAAGAAACCAGCCGTTAGGCTCAGGGCAGAGTAACCTGTACGCAGTTTGCTGAGCTTCATCTGACTTAAGCCGGTCGCTAAATAGCACATGTTCCAAGAGGCATTAACACGTAGTCTAAAACTCAAGAACAGGGTTACCGCACTTAACAGTTTTAGAAATAGTTTTTACATATTATCTCATTTAATTTCCATAATGACATAATTACTATAATGCTGATGAAACCCAAGGCCCACAGACGTGGCAAGCACATAATGCCCAATGCCACATAACGGGAAGCACAGAGCGAATTCAAACCCAGGTCTCCCACCACCATGCCTAGAGCCTTTTCCTCCTCATTGACTGGCCATGTCATTTCTGAGCTTTTTGGCTGCAATTTCACCTAAAAATCCTGGTTTTGGTGTTTTAGTAGAAGATGCTCAGGGAAATATCTAATAAAACGTATTCTTGTCAAAGGCTTATTCTATTTGCCAAGCATTGAGGACACAATAGAGGGCAAAACAGGTAGGATTCCTAGCGTTAGGAAGTTTGTAATAGTTTGTAGTATAATAGGATTGAACATAAACAAATAATCCTATAATATACAACATTTATCACAATTTTCAATGACATCTATTTATGTGAGCATTTAAGTTCTATTCTTATCAGGCAACAATTTCAAAATCTTAGCCCACATTTAATGCAATTATCCAGTTATCCCTTATTTACACTTGAGAAACTTAATATGGCTGGAGAATCTGACTGCTCCTCCCACCCAAATTCATAACAACAATCTCAGATGGGCACCCAGTACTGCTCAAGAAGCTGTACTATGTTACCACTGTCACTCTCTGCTTTCTCATTGTACAAAATGACATTTTTATACCTTTTTCTCTCTCCTTACATCCTAACTGCCCCTCATTTTCATTCTCAGTTGATGATCTTGCCTTACATGAGCAGTTAAAAATACTGAAGTAATTTTACTCTTCTGAATTTTATAAATCCGCCTTCATCTTCTCGTCTGTTATGATGGGAAGTGTCCAGATTCTCTCAAAGGATCCACTGAGGGTTGTAGCTCACGTATGTCTGACCATCTGAAAGCATTTGCTTCTGTAATTTTCATCTCTGACCATTCTACAATTAGCCTCCGTTTTTCATTAGTTCCACTGGCACACAAATGTGCTTTAATCTCTCTCATCCTAAAAACAAATACACAAAACTCCTTTGACTCTGTAGCTACTTTTAGGTATCATTTATCTATTCCCCTTCAAACGTCTCTTAAGCATTAATATTGTCTGTTCTCACATCCTCACCTCCAATTCACTCCTCCATATTTTCTTTTCAGGAATTTATCCTCCATTCCAAGCCATGGAAATGCTCTGGTAATGCTTTGGGATCAACAAGAACCTTTATTGTGCAAATCAGATGGCCACATTTTTGTGCTCACCTTACTTTATCTCTTAACATCATATCTCTCATTATCACTCCACGACCCCTCCCTCCTTCCTAAAATATAATTCTACTTTTTCTTCCACATCGCTTCTGTATTTCCTTTGCTGGGCCAATATTTCTCTGTGAAACCTGTAACTTAGACTATCCAAGACTCAGTCATGACACTTTTTTCTCTCTGTCACCATGCTCTTGCCAAGTGATTTGATCTGGTCTTTTGGACTTGAATATCCTTTAAGCTATGGCTTTCAAAATGATAGCTTCAGCTCTCTTCTTTACACTAAACTCCACACTCTATATCCAGCAACTTAATTAACATATTTAATTAAATGTTCAAAAGTGATCTCAAACTAAAAATGTTATTTCACTCCAAATATATTTCTTCTCCAATTCTCCCCTTCTCAGTTAATGGAATGATTGTTGACCCATTTTTTTTAAAGTAAAAAACCTAGGGTTATTATTTATTTATTTCCCTTACTTTCTCCTCTAGGTTTAATCCTTCAGCAAAACTTTTGGGCTGCACCCCCAACAACACCCCAAATCTGCACTTTTCACTATCTCCATTGATAATATGGCTGTAGTTCAAGGCTCAATTGTCTTTTACCTGGAATGCTACAGTAGCCTCCTAAATGATTTGCCCACTTGGTCTTTGACTTGTTATAATGTGTTGTCCACATAGCAGTGTAAGAAGTTGTCCTAAATAGAAACGAAAACACGTCACTTCTCTGCTTAAAGCTCCAATGATTTCCTATTATACTTAAAATAAAACCTAA
>NW_017731477.1:1992541-1997829 GCF_001890085.2 Hipposideros armiger | reverse complement strand
AATTAAAAGCACAGCATTACATTTTATCATACTTAACATGTTATCATACGTTATTCTTATGTGCAAAAATATATGCAAAACAAATTATTTAAAATATCACCAAAACCTTTTCACATGCAGGGGCTGCTAATTTAAAAATGCCACCAATTATTGAGAAGTGCCTGAACTAGCTAAACAGACATCCTATAACTAAGGACATACAAGAGAAGCAACATCTATACTGGTAGAAGGGGTGGAGACATGGGACGGGCTGGTCCAACACCTACGTGTGGCAGTTAAAAATTGGGAGGGATATCTTGGCTGCAGAGGTCCCACTGAGGAATGGGGTCCCAGGGCTCCAGTGTCAGGGAGAGAAGTCCCCACAACTTCTGGCTGTGAAAACCAGTGGAGACTGTGGCTGAGTGAGATGGAGGGCAGCTGGAGTCCCAATTATTCCTCTTAAAGGGCCCACACACAGACTTACTCACTGACAGACTCACTGTCTCTGATTCCAGTGCAGGGGCAGCAGCTCAAAAGGCTCCAGGGACATACAGGGAGGAACTGAACTGTCTGGCCTCTGAGTGAGAGCTGGAGGGGCAGCTCTGTCCGGGTAGGCACCATTTTGTTCCTTTGTTGAGTTCCCTCCCTCCACCCAGGATGCAGAAACAGGCAGCTGCCACATCTGAATCGCCATCCATCTGGCTAATACTGTTCACCCTGCTCTGATTATTCCCTGAGACCCCGCCCCACCCAACTTGTGAACCCACCCAAGCTGCTTCTAGTGGCTTTTTCATACAGATGACCTGTCTTGGATCATGCTGTGGACTTTCCTAAAATCTCTCAAAGAGTCACAAACCCCAAACAAGCAGCATCTGGCCATGGCGTACTGGGTACCTCTTGCTAAGCAGCCCCAAGCCTGACACTAATGGCAGCTGGCTTCGTTCACAACTTGGCCTCTCCCAGGCACCTCCAAATCTAGTGGCAACCATTTTCAAATCTCTTTATAACTCATACCAAGTAGGCCTGGAAGGGCGCAGGCAGTGGTTAACCTTGGCCTGCATCAGAGCCCCTCCGAAGAGGCTCCACAACCAACACCTGGTGGCCAGCTTCAGACAACACCAGAGCACCACTAAACCACCTCCACAAATGACACACACAGCAGGCAGACTAGGAAGGCACTAGAGCCCCGTAAAAGCAAAACTTGCTCTATAGGGTTCAGCCCATGCACAACAGCTCTTCCACTGTAGTCACTGTCAGTCCTCATAACAAATCAGCCTGATGGTTAATCCCATCCATTGACATGCAAACAGCAACCAAGGCTCAATTACAATAGGATGGCACACAGAACCGACACAAGGAGCACACTTGCAGCATCCAACTCAGGTGACCAGGGTGACTGTGCCCCTAGGACACACAAGATACCTATTACATAAGGCCACTCTAATGAGACTGGGAGACACAGCAGCTCTACCTAATATATAGAAACAAACACGAAGAGGCAGCCAAAATGAAGAGACAAAGAAACATGTAACATATGAAAGAACAGTACAAAACCCCAGAAAAAAACTAAACAAAATGGAGACGAGCAATCTACCAGATGCAGAGTTCGAAACATTGGTTATAGGGATGCTCAGTAATATCAGTGAGAATTTCAACAAAGAAATAGGAAATATAAAAATGGAGATAGAAAGCATAAAACAAGAACCAGTCAGAAATGAAGACTACAATAACTGAAATGAAGAATACATTAGAGGGAATCAACAGTAAATTGCATGAGGCAGAGAATCAAATCAGGGATTTGGAAGATAAGGTAGTGGAAAACACCCAATCAGAACAGGAAATAGAAGAATCAAAATTAAAAAAAAAAAAAGAAAAAATGAAGAGTTTAAGGTATGTCCTTGACAACATCAAGCACATCAACATTCACATTATTGGGGTATCAGAAGGAGAAGAGAGAGAGCAAGGAAATAAAAACTTATTTGAAGAACTAATGGCATAAAACTTCTCAAGCCTGGTGAAGGAAATAGACATACAAGCCCAAGAAGTGCAGAGAGCCCCAAAAAAGAAGAGCACAAAAAGGCCCACACCAAGACACATTATACTTAAAATGTCAGAGGTTAAAGACAAAGAGAAAATCTTAAAAGCAGCAAGAGAAAAGCAGTTAGTTACCTACAAGGGAGCTCCCATTAGATTGTCACCTGATGTCTCAACAGAAACTTTGCAGGCCAGAAGGATTTGGCACAAAATATTTGGTGATGAAAAGCAAAGATCTACATCCAAGATTATTCTCCCCAGCTAAGGTATCTTTTAGAATCATATGAGAGATAAATAAAGAACTTCCCAGACAAGAAAAAGGTAAAAGAGTTCATCACCACCAATTTAGTACTAGAAATGTTAAAGAGACTTCTTTAAAAAGAAGGAAGAAGAAAAGATAAAAAAATATGAATAATAAAATGGTGATAACTACATATCAATCAATAATTACTTTAAATGTAAATGGATTAAATGCACTAGTCAAAAGATGTAGGTAGCTGAGTGGATAAGAAAAGAAAACCCTTTCATATGCTGTCTACAAGGGACTCCCTTCAGATCAAAAGGCACCCACAGACTGAAAATAAAGAGATGGAAAAAGTTATTTCATGAAAATGGGGGGGAAAAAAAAAGCTGGAGTAGCAATACTTATACTAGACAAAAAGAGACTTTAAAACAAAGTCTATACCAAGAGGCAAAGAAGAACCTAGTAATTCCACTTCTGGGTATTTATCAGAAGAAACCCAAAACATGACTTTGAAAAGGCATATGCATTCATATGTTCATTGTAGCTTTGTTTATTATGTCCAAGATATGGAGGCAACTTGGGTGTCCACCAATGGGTGAATGAATAAAGAAGAGGTGGTACACATACACAATAGAACATAACTCAGCCATAAAAAAGAAATAAATCTTGCCATCTGCAACAACATGGGTGGATATAGTTATGCTGAATGAAATGTCAGACAGAGAAAAACAAATACTGTATGATTTCACTTACACGTAGAATCTAAATAACAAAATAAATGAGCAAACAATAGAAACAAACTCAGATACAGAGAGTATTTTGATGTTGTTGGATTGGGGGTCAGGGTTGGGTGGATGGGTGAAGTGGGGGAGGTGATTACAAGGTACAGATTGGTAGTTACAGAATAGTCATGGGGATATAGACTATAGCATGGAGAATATAGTCAGTAGTATTGTAATAACTATGTATGGTGTCAGGTGTGTACTAGATTTATCATGGTGATTTATATAACTTCGTGAGTTATATAAATGTATAATCATCGTGTTGTACACCTGAAACTAATATAGTATCGTATGCCAACTGTAATTGAAAAATAAAAAGTGTTAAAAATAAAAATACTGAATCTTTAAAAAATAAAGATGCCACCAATTAATTGCAAGACATTCTGATTCAGAGATTTTAAAATAGGAAAAAACTGCATGTCTCAGAATTATGAAATGCATTATGTTTCCCAAATACTGATTGACTCAGTTCTATGTTTCTTTCTCATCACTGTTAGCAGTCAGGACACTAGTGTGTCTTATTGCTAGAGCAATGTCTGTAANGCCTGGCCCATTGTACATTCCCAAATGAATGAATGTACTGGGTGGCAATGTACAGTTCTTGAACTTAGCTTGACTTCCAATCCTGGTTCCATTATTTACTATGTTTTTGACCTGGTCAAAATTTGCTTAACCTTTATAAAATCTTGGCTGCCTCATTCAGAAATGGGAATAATATTTTATAGGGTTGTAGTAAGGATTATACTGAGGGTGCCAAAAAAAATGTATACACATGACTTGTATTCATCTTTTGCTATTGGTATATATTGAGTATTACAATTTTAATACAGTTCTTTCCTTTCTTAAAATGTGTGTACATTTTTTTGGCACTCTCTGTATAATGTCCAGAAATTTTATAAAGTGAAGCCAGAGTTTGTACACAGTAGGCACTTAATACACTATTATTATAGAAATCCTGGCAATGTGGTATAGTTTTCTATTATTAACTTACATGTGCTTTAACATAGTTTGCTATGTGCTTAATATTATGCTAGAGTAAACATTTCTCCTCCTTTCAGTAAACCAATTTCCAGCTTTTTAAAGAGATGTTAATGGATTAAGCATGTTTTACATGATGGAGAATTGCTTATTTCACATTGAGACTGCATACACTCTATAAGTCGGGATTGCTCACATAGTTATGTAATTTTATGCTCCACATATTTAAATAAATAAAATTAAGAAAATGATGATTTGATAGTTGAGAAGTAAATGTAAACACTAGTGCTTAGAGAATGAAGGCGAGCCCATTGTGTAGCTTAAAGTAAATGCTGTCATCTGTGGGGGTGGGGAAAGACGCTGAGATCTGAGCCCATTGCCGTGCTACTTCGGGAACATCTGGCAGTCTGTCACTGCACAGGCAACATCTTCTCTAAACAGAAGAGACTTGAATTCATCAGGGATTCCCACAGTACAGTATATGCTTAACTTAAGTACCTGCTTTCCGTGATTTCCATAGATTATCATATTCATGACACTGTGGAGTGAAAGCATTCTTCTCACTCTCTAACCAGTACATGAAAAAGAAATTAAAACATTGGCAGGCACTTTGTCTACAGTTTGTTGGACAAGTAAGAAAAGGACTTCCCACCCATTTATGTAAATGAAATTCTGTCAACTTAGAGCACTTTAACAAAGATGACAGCAGCCTGTCTATTAATAAATAACTGACAGAATAACAATTACAATTGTAGTTGACTGCTTTTTCTTTCCATAAATGTAGGTCAGTGGGTATTTTTAAAGAATTTGTTTAGAATAAATTTGCAAACTTCAATAACTTTTCCCTCATGTCTATTAATGTGAAAGAAACTTCCACATTAATATTTTTACCTTCTTAATAGTGGCTTTAGGACATTATGGCCAAAGTCTTTTTAATACACATAACTATGGAACTAAATGTGTGTATATTCACACACATACATCTATACTGTAATTCGATATTTTTAATTCTATAGGAAGACTTAAAGCATAGTAGGCACTCTGTATCCAGGAATGGTTCAGCAGTTAGGGATTATCTGCATCTTTGTGCTGCTTCTTTGGATTATTTTCATTGTTGGTTATCAGAAAGAAAGGGTAAGAATATGTAACAAATTAATTAATCTGGTGACTCATCAAGCTTTGGGGATATATTTAGTAGAGGAAAAAGTGCATTTAATGAATAAATTGAGTTTGGGGGGATTATGAATGGAATTCATTAATCCACCCTGGGC
>NW_017731477.1:1973166-1988516 GCF_001890085.2 Hipposideros armiger | reverse complement strand
TTTATATGAGGTCTGACAATTAAGTTTGTGAACTCATCGTAGAAAAAGTGCTACATCCCTCACTGCTGAATATCACTATGGTCACCTTTGAAGTACTCCCCTTGGGAAGCTATGCACTGACACCAGTGTCTAGTCCACCCTTCAAAGCAATTTTGGAACTCTTTCTGGTATGGCCATCAGAGCTGTCATTGTATAACCCTTGAAGTCCTGAATGTCATCAAAATGTCTTCCTTTCAATGTTCCCTTTATCTTCTGGTAAAGAAAGAAGTCATTGGAAGCCAGATCAAGTGAGTAGGGAGGGTGTTCCAATACAATTATTTGTTTACTGGCTAAAAACTCCCTCACAGCCAGTGCTGTGTGAGCTGGTGCATTGTTGTGATGCAAGAGACATGACTTGTTGGTGAAAAGTTCAGGTCGACTAACTTTTTCACACTTCCAAATAACATTTTCAGCACTTCCAAATAGTAAACTTGGTTAACTGTTTGTCCAGTTGGTACAAATTCATAATGAATATTCCCTGTGATATCAAAAAAGGTTAGCAACATCATTGCAACAAGTTCACCAACTTAATTGTCCGATCTTGTAAATAAAAGTCCAAATTTTAGAGGTATGAAACAAAACAAAACCTTATTATGAGAGAAAAGCAGGAAATAAACAGTGTTCTATTTTCCAGCTTTATCCCAGAAAACAATATATCCGAAAGAAAGAGAAGGCAGAGAGGAGAAGTCACTGGATATTTCTGACTTGAGTCCCGATGTGAATGCTTCTGAAATAGGTGTGTGTTATTTCTCGAATTCCACCCTCCCACCCCCATATCTCCTCTAGAAGTAGGTAATGCCAAAGTTTTCTTTTTCATTAAAGAACACGTCATAAGCAACATTGTTCCTTCAAAGAAAATCATGATGCTGGTCCTTTTTTTTTAAGACTAAGATATTCCTCTTGTATTTCTGTATGAAAGTCTTTGCATAAGCTAAATACCTGAACAACTGACAGCCTTAGTTATATGTACAAAAAATTTCTGTTGACCAGCATGCAGGGATTCATTCTAGCACTGCCCCTTAGAGATACTTTTTCTAGGACAGAATGAGCCACAGGGAGGAAGATACACAAGAAAGTGTCAAAAGATACAGCATCATTATGCTACTTAATGGCTGTTGTGGGTTATGTCAGCCAACAGTCCAAGGAAAGCAGGTTTTCCCTGAACAAGAATGATTAAAAAACATGTCATATTTTATTAGAATCAATAAAGTCATAAGCAAATACCATATATTTCTGTTAGTCATCAATGATGGAACTATGTAGGTGACGGCACTAATGGATTCCTTAAATGCAAATTACCGCTAAATTCCTAAGTAAACTGTTCCCCACTTCAGAGCCATTGTAATCCATCTTGCATGTCAGATGAACTGTGAGACTTATCCTTCTGATCATATGGGCTTTACTGGTTTTCTTTATTCATCTCTCACACTCAGTAATCCTTTTACCTCCGCTTTCCAAGTTTATAATTTAAATGCAATCTATTTACTACTGAAACAAGGACGGTAGTGTAAATAGAATCTGAGTTACAGCCAAAGAAGCCATTACTGGTTAAACAGTGGTCTGGGTTCCATTACACATATGACAGTCTGGGGAGCCTCACTGCTCACTGGCCTTCATCAATGTTTCATGTCAACACACAGAATTAAGACTGGGTACTGACTTTGGGGTTCTCTCCTGCTCTGACTTCTTTCAAATGGTCTTTCATTTTTGTGTTTGAGATAAAAGTCCCTCAGGGCCAGAATTGGCTGCAGTAAATTCTTTGGTTTGTCCTCAAAATGAATTTTGATTTTATTATTTAAAAAGTTCCAAAATAGCAGATTGGCTAAATTGGCAGCTATTCTTCCAAATCCTAGATGACCATTAAAAAGAAACCCATATTTAGGAGGCTTATAAGAAGTATATAAAATGCTTAATATATTTTTAAGAGAAATAAATGGCAGAACTATAGTAGTATATGTAGTATGAGCCTAATTTAGTTTAAGACATTATTGTTTATATGCATATACACACACCTGCACACACAGCTGGGATCTCTGAGTAGTGAGATTAGAGATGATTGTTTTTATACTTATGCATTTTGCTAATTTTCTGCAGTGAGCACATATTACTTTTATAATCAGAAAAATGTTATTAAAACAAATATTGTCTTAAAAGGCACACTAGTGGGAGCTATTATAAAAATCTTGGCAGAAATAAAATTATAATTATTATTATTGCCAAAATTATTATCCTGTTGTTTTTTTAAAACTATGAGCCTCACATAATTTAGAATAGTAGCTATCAAGCAAGTCTAAGCTGTGGGAAAATGCATATTAATGACGAAACAGAGAAATATGATAAGCAGACCTCAGGCCTAATTCTAAAATATGGCTAAGTTCAAATTAAATCAGAAATGTTCATCCACTCCAGCAAAACACTGTATATATTTGAGGTTATATATTTTTATTTCTGAGTATATGACTACATTTTCATCCTGGATGGGTTGCTGGCAAATTTATGCACCTCCAAAAATTAAACTGTAACGCCAACCTTCCAAAAATTAAAACTCTAATGTTTGCATTTATTACAGCTATTTTTCTTTTATATTTCTTAAAGAAGGTATACACTTGGAAAGATATAAATATGAAAATATTTACACACAAATACATAGAATAAAACTCTTTCCCTACAAAGCTGAGCTACCTAAACAACTGTAGTCTCCTGACTATCCCTGAGCCTAAAAATGCTTCATCTTGAGAAGGATCTTTGGTGGCAAGCGTCATCTGCATTTCCAGATGGAATGAACATAATTGAGAAGAGCTAAAGTACTAAGTGTTACCATCTTCACACTAAATTCCAATTGGTCCACTTGTGGATTGAAAAAGAGGAACATTTGATTGGCTGGTGATGCCTTTTATAGACCAGTCTTTTTATGTATAAGTCAGTGAGTATCGGAGACGTTTCACTAGATTATGAAACCAATATAAAAATATTAAACAAAAACTATCTATAGATTACAGGCAGCAGCAGCAAATATACTGACATTGGAAAATTAAGGTGTTGATAAAGAGGTAAAGGATCTGTAAAAAACAGTCAGTGAGAGAGAGTGAAGGTGGAGACTTTATAATCTTTGAAGACCACTAAAGGTAATATCTACTTCACAGGCATTTAAAAACTGGTACTCATTTCACTAAGGCCTACTATACATATATATATATATATATACATATATATATATAAATATATAATAAATATATATGATGTATATACACACATGCACACATGCACACATACACATGGAGAGACGCCAACTGCCATATAAACTCCATCTTCCTCTAGAAGCAAAGGACAAATGCATAAAAAGAAAACCGGGCATATGCACATGATCTAAAAAAAGGTAAGTGAAGGAAAATGTTAATGAGTCAATAAAACATTGATTTTCCCACCACATATTATACTGAAGTTCAGAAAAATTAGCTGTGGAGACTGCAGTTGCTGAATCACCTGAAATGACTTGAAAGCCTGGATAACCTTCTGTCTCAGTGATTCAATTAAGCTAACCTACTGTTTGCTGTGCACCTACAATTTTTTTAGGCATTGATCTCTCTAGCTGACTCACTATTCAGTGAGGAAACCCAAGGTGGCTGCACCATGGATACCTTTCAAGGGTGCATCTTCCTGGGACACCAGTTTAGGAGGCCTAGGTATATATAACGGGTTTGAAATGACAAATCATGCATCTGCTATACAAATGGGTAGCTTTTCTCACAGAATTAACATCTGTACATAATCTCTTCCCTGCCATGTTTTATAATGTAGATGAATTACTGATTTTGGTTATTGTCTTCTAATAACTACCCTGGCAGTTGATTGAACAAGCAACTCAGGTCCCCCTGGGATAAAAAGCGTAATGGTGGGTTGAATATGCTAACCCTATGGGTTTCTCAAGCAATGCCTTTATTGATCGAATGCTTTATCATCAAGAGTGACTCATTTATCTGATGCTTTCAGATATATGTGAATGTATGGATGAACAAAGACTTCCTGAACAATCTTCACTAAAAGATCACTTCAGAATCAGAGGCTAAAGTTTTATTATCGCTATATAATTGTAGAGAACACTCAGAGGAAGCAAAGTAAAGTACTGTTATCTTTCTCATATACTGGTTCAACCTATAGATAGGGGTTTATCCACATTCTACAAAGACAATACAGAGGACATCAGAAGAGGAAGTTAATCCATTGTACAGATATTGCATGGAAATTTCAGTGTCATTATCATGTCAAAGATGCAATTTTTAATATTATTTTATTTAGAATTTTGCATCTTTATTCCTTAGTGGAAAATGGTCTACAATTCTTTTTCCACTGTAGTATTATCTGGTTTGGGTAGTAAAGTTGATCAAGGTTGAAAAATTTATTGGGGAATTCTATATCTTTCTATAAGCTGGAATTGTTTAAATAATGTAGGAACTCTGAAAAAATTATCAGCTATTCAGCTGCAAACCTATTTGTGCCTGATACCTTTTTAATGGTAAATTTTAAAAATTGCTGTCCAATTTTATAGATGATTATTGGTTATATACATTTTTAAACTTTGGGTTGTTTATATTTGATCAGCAAATACCTCTTCCTTCTAGATTTGAGTCCAAAGAGTTATACATAACACTTTATTTTTCTTTAATTCTCTTTTGTATCTGAGGTTACAGTTCTGTTTTTATCCTTACAGACATTTTATACTTCCTCCGTTTTTGAGATGTTTAAAAATAAAATTTATTGGGGTGACATTGGTTAGTAAAATTATATTGGTTTCAAGTGTAGAATTTTATAATACTTTTTCTACTTATTGGTCTGTGTTTATCAAATGTTACTTTTTATTTTATTTTTTATTTTTCCTTTTTTTATTTGTTATTCCCCAAACTGACCTTGCTAACACTCAGGACAAGTCACTATTCCTGGAAGATCCAAAGCATCTCCTCCCAGTCCAGGCTAACCCTCCCTTCTCTGGATATCCTGAGCTTTGTTTATAATATTTGGGTTCTATTGTGAAATCACCTTCTTTCTTTTCTCTTCTATTTCAACCCACTGTCTGGAACCCTCTGCCAGGATGCTCTTTCTATTTTCTTTTTAACACTGTTTTTTTTCAAGCCAGAAATTTTGGCTTCCAAGCATACAGACCTTTTAATGTGTAAAGCAATAGACAGTTATAAAATAGATTTCATGGAACACACTAGAGGGTTCTGGTCAACATGGCAGAGTAGGCAAACACTGTGCTTGCCTCCTCCCATGATCACATTAAAATTACAACTAAATTACAGAACAATCAACCTGGAGAAGCACCTGAAGACTAGTAAACAGAAGTCCTATAACTAAGGGTATACAGAAGAAGCAACATTGAGACTGGTAGGAGGGGCAGAGATGCAAAATGGGTTGCCCAGTAATATTTTTTTCTGATATAACTCCTTGGACAAGAGAAACAAAAGTAAAAATAAATGGGACTACATCAAACTAGAAAGTTTTTTGCACAGCAAAGGAAACCATCAACAAAAAGAAAAGACAACCTACTGAATGGAAGGATATATTCGCCAACGATACATCCAATAAGGGGAGAGCATTCGAAGTTCATAAAAAATTCATACAACTCAACACCAAAAAAATAAAATAAAATAAAATAAAATAAATAAAAACAAACAAACTATCCAATTAAAAAGTGGGCAGAGGATCTGAATAGAAATTTCTCCAAAAAGGAATTACAGATGGCCAATAGACACATGAAAAGGTGCCCAATGTCACTAATCATCAGAGAAATGCCAATTAAAACCACAATGAGATATCACCTCATACCTGTCAGAGTGGCTATCGTCAATAAATAAACAAACAACAAGTGTTGGCAAGGATGTGGAAAAAAGGGAACCCCCATGCAGTGTGGTGAGATTGCAAATTGGTGTAGCCGCTATGGAAAATGGTTTGGAAGTTCCTCAAAAAATTAAAAATAGAACTACTTTAAGACCCAGCAATTCCAATTCTTGGTAATTATCTGAAAAAAATCTAAAACACTAATTTGAAAAGATATATGCATCCCTATGTTCACTGCAGTGCTATTTACAATAGCCCAGATATGGAAACAACCTAACTGTCCATCATAGATGAATGAATAACAAAGAAGTGGTACATATATACAACAGAACATTACTCAGCCATGAGAAATAATGAAATCTTGCCATTTGCACCAACATGGATGGACCTAGAAGGTATTATGCTGAGTGAAATAAATCAGATAGAAAAAGACAAATACCATAGAATCTCACTTATACATGGAGTCTAAGGAAAAAAATAAAGGAACAAACAAAACAGAAAAAGACTCCTAGATACAGAGAAGAAACTAATGGTTGCTAGACACAAGCAGGGTTGGGAGGCTGGCTGTAAAAGGTGAAGTACACATTTGTAGTTAAAAAGTAGTCTTAGGGATGTAAAGTACAGCACAGGGAATATAGTGAAAAATATTATAATAATTACATATAGTGCCAGATGTATACTACACCAAACAGAGGGGATCACTTCATAAATTATATTAATGTCTAAACACTATACTATATACCTGAAGTTAATAAAAAGTCATATTAAATGCCAACTGTAATTGAAAAAAAATATCAAAACCAAAAGGAATATACTATAAAGGTACTGCCAAACTGTCCACCAGGAAAGTGATACCAATTTATAGTGCTGAACAAATTATATGGCAGTGTCTGTATCCTCTCTAACACTTCATAGTGTTCATCATTTTCATCCTAGGTCATGAAATAGATGAGGAATTCTAGCTTATAACGTCATTTGTTTACTTGGTGTATATCTTGTTTGAATTGTGAATGTTTTTATGCATTAAGGATGTTAGCTCTTCATCAAATATCTTGTTAATAAATTTCAAGTTTGACATTGTTTCAGACCTTAAAAACGTTTACTCTTTTAAAGCTTTAAACTTTCTTATGTAATCAAGTCTATCAACTCTTTTATAATAGAGCTTAGCTTCTATGACTTATTGAAAATATTTTCTCTATTATAAAATTTAAAAATATTCACCAATATTTCCCCTAGAATTGTTACTACAGCTATATATTTCAAAAGTTTGAGAATGCTTTTGAGATAAAAAATGCCATAGTGAATCCAGCTTTATTTTTTTTAAATGGACAATGAATTGAACTGGCAGTGTTTATTGAAAATTTCATATTTTCTTAATGATCTGAAAAATATAGTTTATCATATTCTAACTCTCAAAAAACAAAACTACATTCCATGCTTCTTGGCTTCTGCAGGGGGGCAGGGATGGGGGTGGGGGGGCATGGAAAATTATGCCCTGCAGTAATGAGCTACATTATTAAGTTTTTCTGTTTGTTTAAAGTACCTGGAAACAGCAGCATCTATTGAAAAGAGTACTGAGTCTGGGATCAGGAGATTGAGGATCTAGGTCTTTGTTAAAATTATTTTTTCTGCAGGTTCAAAAATTAAGCTTCCTTTAAGGGACTCTCACCAAATTTCCCTCGTATTATTTACTCAAAAGATTTGAGGGGCATATAGAGCTAAAGTGAAAAAAATTCTAAGTTTTACAGTCACTTGAATCTGCTTCAAATCTTTAAAAGCTTGTTTGTGTATTTTTAGTGATTTTCATTTCAGTGGTTTAGACTAGGTCATCTGAGGATTGAGGTTTAGTGAGACAATTACTGTGCCAGTTTGCAAATGGAAAAGGAGGCTCTAAATTTAGGTGCATGGCTTCAGAGGTCTCTGATTCCAGAATGAACTGTTATCTGCATGTCAACCTGAGCAACGCACAGGGATCCGTAAGGGACGCCTCTTAAGGATATAAGACAAAATCTCCACCATGTATGAATTGGACCATTAAGTTCGCAAACTTGTTGCAATGATGTTGCTAACCTTTTTTTGATATCAGAGGGATTATTCATTATGAATTTGTACCAACTGGACAAACAGCCAAGTTTACTATTTGGAAGTGCTGAAAAGGCTGCATGAAAAAGTTAGACGACTTGAACTTTTCACCAACAATTCATGGCTCTTGCATCATGACAATGCACCAGTTCACATAGCACTGTCTGTGAGGGAGTTTTTAGCCAGTAAGCAAATAACTGTATTGGAACACCCTCCCTACTCACCTGATCTGGCCCCCAATGACTTCTTTCTTGACTCAAAGGTAAAGGAAATATTGAAAGGAAGACATTTTGATGATATTCAGGACATCAAGGGTAATACAACTACAGCTCTGATGGCCATTCCAGAAAAAAGAGTTCCAAAATTGCTTTGAAGGGTGGACTAGGCACTGGCATTGGTGCATAGCTTCCCAAGGGGAATACTTCGAAGGTGACTGTAGTGATAGTTAGCAATGAGGTATGTAGCATTTTTTCTAGGATGAGCTCGCGAACTTAATTGTGTGACCTTCTATGTAAGACAAACTATCATCATAAAAATTACTTTTAGTGAAAGAATCAAAAGTATATTATTATTTAGTGACAAAGGCAAAAAAAACCCCCACCTCATTGTTTTTCATAGACTTTGGACACAGAAAGCTCTTGCCTTCAAATGTGGGAATTTTGAACAAAAAGCATTCAGTATAAAGCATTCTAGGTGTGTTATTTACTGCGATTTCTAGTATATAATAGAGGCTAAACAGAACAGTATTGGAAAAGAAAGCCTATGCTGTGCACTCTATGACTGCCTCACAGACACGAAGGAGTGACTTTTATGCCATCGACAACACATCTCAGCCCTTCTGTACGTCTCCAAAAAGAAGTCAGGCAAGAGTTCTGTGTAACAGCTCTGCGCTGGAAGACCTTTCAAGGCAACGACATGGAAATTAGCACACCGAGTGACCCGCTTTGCAGCCCAGTCCCTTGATTTCCATGACTTGACAGGAAGATGATATCAAAGGCTGAAGAAAGGTGTTAAGGAATAACTCAAATGCTAGTGTGTGTGGGGGGAGCAGGTGAGCTGTTAAGACCCAGTGTCACAGGCTGACGGGATGGAGCGTTGGGAAACCCTGTGAGTGAAGTGTTGAACATGGGCCCTATCATAGGAAATATGCTTTTTGTGAAAACTCTCAATATCTAGGGGGAGGGACAACCTTTCTGGCATGAATGCTCTACTGCTGTGAGGATCCAGTAAAAGGTCTTCTCAGGGTTTGTTTAAAAAGGTCAGCTCAGGAACTACTGACCCCCGTGACTTCATCCTGACAGTTTCAGCCCTTTCACAAAATCACTCTTGTCACTTCTAGCCTCCTGTGCTTTTCTGAAAACAAAACCCTCTACCACCTGCCGTCCATTATTCCACCAGTGAGCAACACACTCTCTCTTCAGCTGATATTTCAATTTATTTGTGGTTAGATGTGCAGTAATCCTCTGACTGAAGCTGAGGGAACAATTTAAAGATTTAAAACAAAACAAAGCCAGTGCTTCAAACATCTCTTCATGCAAAGCTTACCAGACAAAAAAATGTGGCTAATTCTCATCCATACAAAAGCAAAACTAAGACACGCAGATGGTCAGTGCCTGCCCTCTGCAGAGGGAGACGCCGGGTTGGCTCCAAGAAACAAATAATTATCCAGGTCCTTTGTAAATCAAGTTGTAGCACTTCTCCTGTGAGCATCCACAGAGACGGCTGCGTGCATTTGCTATTAGCTCCTTCTTTGTCTGGGGATTTTGTTAATGCCCTTTCTTCATATAAGTTTGTGTCGCCTTGTTCTCACATTTGACACCAACTGAAATAGCCTTGCAGAACCTTTGTTTCTATTTTCTTCAAAATGTGTATTCCTCAATGAGGTTTCATCTTAATCTCTTCCTTTCAAAAGGATATGAATTGAACATGCAGAGAATCAGCCTAACAGGACCGATTATCAATTTCCATTTCCTTTTAGTGCCTTTGCCACCCATGGGCCTCCGAGATAGCTTTCCTTGAAAACAAAGGGTGTCTGAAATGGACAACTTTATTTTATACACTGGTCTCTCTTAGTGGATGACAGAGACTCATCGCCCATAATAAATCCTTCCTCGGGCCCTTTTTATATAATGCACAGCTGAGCTAAAAAGGAAATCAATGTTGCAATTTTAATTTAGCACTTTCATTCTGTTAATTTATCTAAAAAATCCTATGTCGTGACTTTCCCTTGTCAAAACAGCCAATTCCTGTCAATGTGAAAATGCTTTGAGTTTCTTCCCTCTTGTAAAAATAGTGTGGCTTTAAAACCATGGGTCACATACTGAGCATTCATGTTTTTCTTGGTGAGTGCAAAGCTCCTTTTGAAATCAATGTGAGTGCAGCAAGTTGGGGAAATGTGCAGGGTCTCCAGGGAGAAAAAAACAACAACCTGGGCCTATATTGTTTGCTAGCTTTGCTAAAGATGCTCATGAAACACTACAAAAACGGGATGCAAAATGTCTGAGCTGTGTAGTTGGTGGGAAGCCTGATCATTTTAGTAAACTGAGGCTATTTCATCATGATTAATCCCTAAGGAGAGTTATATGTACTAAACAACACTGTGTTTTCTGTCAGGGCATCATAAAATGACTGCTGGGTTTCATTCTTTTCTCTATGTATTTCAGAACCTGAGAATAAGCCGCAGATGGAGCCTTATACCGCTCTGGGCACGCTGCTGTCACAGGGGACCGAGGCCAGCTCAACACTGTACAGCAACCAGTGTCATAGTGAGATTCTGTGTGTGTGTGTGTGTGTGTGTGTGTGCACGCACGCGCGCACGTGTGCAGATCCCACTAGGGAGGTTGAATCTGCTGCCTTTTGAACAGAAGCTTGTGTCAAAGGAATGGCTTCTGCAAGTCTTTGCTCAAATCACCCTCTTAGGGAGGTCTTTTCCTAACCACCGTATTTAAATTGACAAATTTTCCTACCTCCTGCCAGTCCCTAGCCCTACCTTTACCTCTCCCATGACTGAGCACTTAGGACTTTCAACCTCACTTTATAATTTACTTACGTATTTTGTGTGTTGTCTATCTCCATCCCAAGAAATATATGTGTCCTATTTGTTCACTAAATTGTCCTTGGGGCATGACATAGTGTTTCACACATGGTAGGTGCTCAGCACATCTGCTTCCTAGAGAAATGTTACAAGGCCGCATCTGCCCAATTGTCCCTGGTGTGCAGGAAGGGAGCCTTGCACCTCGATTGTCATCCCCAAACCCGGGCCCCGTGTGGAGGCGTGACTCCTGAAGGAACTCCCATAATGACTGCATTTGGGAAGAAAACCTCCTCTTGCTCTGAGAACCCTCAGGACTTCTATAAGAACAGAGTCTGATACAGGAGAGGAGGCCCAACTCCAAAGCTAGACCAAGGAATTCGTGTGGGCTTCTAAATAGTCAGGTCCTGGGACTTGTGTGTTATAGAGACAAACCTCACCGGTTTGACATAGGCTGCAGCTGTGGATCCTGCATGCTTTAAACAAATTTGTTCAGTGAGGGCCATTATGGCATAGGTACCATGGCAGGCACTGCAGGGCAGACAGCATCCTGGCCTATGTCTATAGGGACATTATGATCTAGGGAGGTTAGCCTATAAGTTTCAAGTCCAGGGCAGGTCATGAAGAGTACTATCCTGAATCTTGACGGATGGCAATGCTTTCAGTAGCCAAGATGAGATACAGAGCATTAAAAGCAGTAGGAATGGTGTTAAGAGAATCAGAACACATTTGAGGAGCAGCAATTAGCCTCATGTAGTCCACCCACCTTGTAGAAGTGTTTACTAGAGGGAATGCTTAAAAGGGAGCTACGTCTAGGACAATAGTCAGTTACTTATATTAGCGATTGGGTTATACATGTTATATTATATTATATTATTGGAGAACCATCTCTTCCTTTTAAGGAAAAGATAAGGTGTCTGTACTTTAGGCAGGTTGTTTTATTTTATTGTGTTTTTGTGAGAGTAATAGGGAGTAACATAATTAGTCAAGTAAATAAATATTTGTAAGTACTGGATTGTAAAGTTTAAAAACTATGGAATTCATCCAACTTCTAATCTTTTAGTTGAAAAAAATAAAATATTCTACAATAGAGTCATGTACTTGCTTTTCAAAGACATCCCAGACAGAGATTTTGCAACCTTGCTCATCAATATTCCCTACACTGAATGGTTAAGAAATGCTTCCTGGGGCCTGCCGAGTGGCTCAGCTGGTTAAGAGCTCGCGCAAGAGTGCGAGCTCTGAGCAACAGCGGTTCAATGCCCAGCCCGAGCTGAGTTGCCGCCAGGTAGCAGGATGGCTCAGCTAAAAAAAAAAAAAAAAGAAATGCTTCCTTATTTCCAAACCAAACTTTCATAACCAATTTTATCTGCTTTCATCTTCTATGTACACAGAGAATTACTATATAGCATTGCCAACAGTCAGCCTGCTATATGCCTGAGAGAGTAAGGAGTAAATTTTGTTGAAATAATCCACTGTTCTCAGAGAACCCCATTGCTTTCATCTTTCCTTATGCCCCTTATTTCATCCCCTTTTATTATTAAATTTATTGGGGTGACATTGGTTACTAAAATTATATAGGTTTTAAGTGTACAATTCTATAATACATCATCTATATATTACATTGTGTGTTCATCACCTAGAGTCAGTTCTCCTTCCATCACCATATATTTGACCCCCTTTACCCTTTTCTACCACCCCCTTCCCCCCTTACCTTCTGGTAACCACTAAGCTGTTGTCTGTGTCTATGAGTTTTTGTTTTGTTGTATGTCTTGTTTGTTTCGCACATATGAGTAAAATTATATAGTCCAAATGGGAGAAGATAATTGCAAGCAACATCTCCGATAAGGGGCTAACATCCAATATTATAAAAAACTCATACAACTCAACAAGAAAAAAACCAAACAATCCAATTAAAAAATGGGAAGAGGAACTGAACAGACACTTCTCCTAAGAAAACATACAAATGGCCAACAAATATATGAAAAAATGCTTAACTTCACTAGCTATTAGGAAAATGCAAATCAAAACCAGTCAGATATCACCTCACAATTGTTAGAATGACTGTCATCAACAAGACAAATATTAACAAGTGTTGGAGAGGCTGTGGAAAAAAAGGAATGCTCACACACTGCTGGAGGAAATGTAAATTGTACAGCCACTGATGGAGGTTCCTCAAAAAATTAAGAATTAGAGGTACCATTGACCCAGCAATCCCTCCTCTGGGTATTTACACAAAAATTCTGAAAAACATTTATCTGTAAAGATATATGTATCCCTATGTTCATCGCAACATTATTTATGGTGGCCAAGACATGGCAACAATTAAAGTGTCCTTTAATACATGAATAGGTAAAGAAGATGTGGTACATTTATACATTGGAATATTATTTGGCCATAAGAAAAGATGAAATACTGCCATTTGCAACAACTTGGATGGATCTTGAGAATATTGTGCTAAGTGAAACAAGCCAGGCAGAAAAAGAAAATTTTATTTTATCCCTTTAGTTAATAAAAACCCAGCTCTTAACTCTCTTTGCTATCTTTATTTTTTTCTGAAAATGACAATAAAACTATATTTTGATCTAAGAAGAGTATGACTCTTGTAGAGACTAGTGGATGATCTTTCTGTGACTCTTATGCCTTTGGTTTTCAGTCCTCAGTTGCACTGCTCTGATTAAATTAAACACAAGTTTGCCTATACCTCAGATATTTTTCTTTTGCACTTAGACATAGTTAGATCAAACGGTTTTCTATTATCTTCAAAGTAAAGGTTAACTACCATCTGACCAGGGAGTAGTGAAACATGGACCTGACACATTTATTTAAGTTTCAAAGGTAAAACCTCAGTTGATGAAATAGAGACTGAAATTTTTAATGCTATTAATAATACTGTACTTTCTCATTCGAATTCTGAAAATTAGGTATTTTTACTTACTGGAAACATATTTGCTTTGCATACCAGTCAGTGCTAAGATGTACACACGAAGAATTTACCACACTTCTGTAGTTAAAATTTATTTTTCTAATAAATTCTGCTTCTAATATTAAGGCTGGAGTTTGGCGAGTTCATTGAGACTCGGTCCTTTATTATCCTCTGAAATTGGTACTATCAAATGAATTTAAGATAACCGCTAAAAATTTAACTGAATAGGGTTTGAAATATAGTACCTTCAGTAGCCCAGAGGTCTCTCTTACTTTCTAAATCTGATAAACAAAGTAAATATATGAAGAAAAATATATATGCTCCTTGACATCACATTTATATACTAGCTTATTTATGAAATTTTTCTTTATTGGTCCTTTGAATGTAAGAAGATGAACAATCTAGATGCTTTAAAAATGGATGAGAGCATTTATTAACCAAGGAAATACACATGAATGCATATTAACATTTACTCGTGTTTTTTTATTCCTGCATTCATCTTTCCCTAATTTTTCTATTTTATTTTGTATCTGATCTTTAAGAGATTAAAAAAAAAAACAAAAACCTTCATTACAACATCCTAGGCATCCTATTCCCTGTGAAGCTACTAGTGTGCTTGAGCAGACACCTTTATTGAGTTGTCAGGACGGTGCAGGCGCTGAGCCCTGCAGCATAGAGAAGGAGTCTGGGCGATTCGGGTCAATGTGCAATAATGAATCTGGGTTCCTGCCAAATCTAGTGTGCCCTTGTCAAGTTCCATCCCTGCATTTTAAATCATGATGCAGCTTCTTGAATTTCACTTCTGCTTATATTTTGTTTCATTAAACAACTTTAAAAGAAGTATTTTACACTCCCAATTTCCGTGTGAAAATCCCTGATGAATCTGTGGACTTCTGGTTTGGAATGACAGATGCCTGATCTGTAGGAAACAGAGGAAAACTTCATAATGAACTTCTGCATCACTTTGCTGAAGCAAATGGCTCTCCCAGCCCTGCTCCAAATGGCACAGATTTCTGGAATTTTAATGTGTCATTAGTTTGACCAGACAGATTTTAATCTCAAATAAAATAATTCCCCTAACCCTTAGGTTATTTATTTCTCTTAACACTTTATTATGAGAAAAGGCAAATAACCATGTTAACTGGGTCACAATGCTTTAAAATTATAATTTTAGTAACTTTTCTAAGTAATTTTTAAAACATGGAGAGATACAGTTTCCCAAGGGACAGCCTAGGGAATCCAAATTAGATTCATTCCAAGCACCGATTCCATAGGTCAGTGGCCATGTAAGAATTTGTTTTGCACATGTATTATTTCCTTCAACATATTTCAAAGTCTACCGAGGATGAAAAAATATATAGCCTCTATGGTCCATTTGGGATTTATCCCTCCTATTTGGGCAACTATTAAGAATAAAATATTTGGTTTCAATGGATAGAC
>NW_017731477.1:1876631-1972097 GCF_001890085.2 Hipposideros armiger | reverse complement strand
GAATTGTTGGCGAAAAGTTCAGGTCGTCTGACTTTTTCACGCAGTCTTTTCAGAACTTCCAAATAGTAAACTTGGTTAACTGTTTGTCCAGTTGGTACAAATTCATAATGAATAATCCCTCTGATATCAACAAAGGTTAGCAACATTGTTGTGAAAAGTTCTTGAATTTAATTGTCAGACCTCCTATAGATAGTGGAGATCCTTGAATGCTAAGCTCTGAAGTTAGAGTAGAGAAAGGGTAGTATTGATGCTTATGAGCTTATGTAAATCTCTCATTGGCTGCCTGAATCTTGCTTCAACTTTCTACACAATATTTCTGTATCTAACTTTTTTTTTTCCTAAAAAGCTACAGAAACACCCCTCACCCTGTTCCAGGTTCCTTTCCATATTATTTTATGACATTATTAATGCTTCTTCTAAAAAACTCAACTTGAAGGCTGCTAGAAAGGTCATTGTCAAACCTTTCGCACCATCCCCCTTTCCCCCTTCCCCCACCCCTACACTCATTTAAGCTTTATTACACAAATCGGGTTCAAAGTCCCAATAATATAGCCTCTACTGTCATCCTTCTAATTCCAATTTACCTGCTACATATTTTCCTAGTCTTTTTGAGACCGCTGACTTCAACTTTTTCATTTATGGAGCCATTTCCTTGTCTTATAGGCCTCTGTGCTATCTCTCTTTTTTATGAAACATCAACTCATAACCAAGCTCCCTTGGACATCTTAGATTATGGAAAAAGTGTATCAAACAGAAGTCATTTCCCCCCAACACATGCTGTTATATATTGCAATAATAAACCTTGTATGTATTGCTGATCTTGCATGAACCAAGACACAGTAGTAGGTGTTCAATAAATGCTGAATGAATGAATGAATGAATGAATGAATGAATGAATGTTGGTTCATATTGGAATACACGTTCCTCAGTAACAAGACTTAGTATTTATATTCTACATTCTCACCCACTGTCACTGATATGCTTAATAAATGTTAATTAAATGAATGTAATTAATCCCTTAAAAAAAAGGAATGCCTGTGGAAAAACCCTAAGGAAGTATAGAAAAGAATAAATTTTGTCACCTCATAATACACACAGCCTCATGTACAGTGTTTAAGATAATACAAATAATTAGCGCTTATTTACTGATGCTCGGCCTATGATGAGCCTTCCATAAAGTGTAGTCATTGTTGACTTTTTTAAAGCCCAACTCAAAGGCTTCATATCTTTAAACTAAATAAGAGTTTTGGGTTTTTATGACTTGCACAAACAAACAGAAGGCGAATGTGGTTTTATTTGTGCCTAATATTCTAATTCCATTGTTCAATAACTCCTATTCCTTTGCATTATTTTTGCTTTATTATACCCTTATAATACTCTCAAATATATCTATAAAACTTTACAACCCTTTTCCAATGGCATATGGTGTGTGTTCTGAAGGGAAACATGTTTATGAGCTGAAAGATGGGAAGAAAATGTAAAGTGCTCTTATGGGACTCAGAGAGGGACGGCTGCTGGCCGCGTGGCAGGAGCCCGGCAGTTCGTCAGGCTCTCGCAGCTGAATTGGAGCCCTTCCGTTTCAGCAACGAATAGAAGTCTGGGCATGTACTATGCCAACTTTGATGCTCTTAGGTTTTTCCCCCCCTGGTGAACTGAAGTCAATAGTTCCTGAAACAATAATTCTGGATGCTGTAGAATAATATCTGTTAGGAAGGAGAAAAAAATCAGAGTGTAGACAGAGGTGTGACGTGAAATACAATTTTGCTGTCCTCTCCCACTGGAGCCCATCTAGACTTGGGGGGCCAGAGTTAGTGACAGCGCTCCTTGGGGAACTTGTCCTTCCATAATCAGTCTTGTAAGCCTACCGGTCCTTGTTCTGCAAGGTCCTGTTGTGGTCTTACAATGCTTCACTGGCTGAGCTCTAAATTCGAATTTTCAGCTGCCTCATATATCGTCCCTGTTTGTCTTTCATGTCACAATCATGGATCTAATAACACAGACGCATAGATTAGAAACCCTGGTGTGACCTCGCTCCTCTCGCATTTTGCTTCCTCGTAGTCGCCCACCAAGTACAGTTATGTATCTACTCAATTCCCTCCTACCTGCTGCTACCCTTCGTCTGCATTGCTTTTCCCTAATTTCAGGCCTTGACCTTGTCTCACGTGGCCTATGTAGCCTTTCCAGCTGAAATTGCCCTCCACGCACATGGTCACTATTCCTTTAAGAGAGCCTTAACCCATTAAATAAACGACTTCCATTTCCTCCTGTCTACTAAGTTCAGGTGGTTTGTTTATAATGAATATCCCCTCCCAGTCACAATCTAGTTCATCTTCGCAGCATCACCCCCCAAACTCACGCCGCCCCCACCCCTGCTCTGCTAAACACACCCTTTGTGTCAGCAGCATTGGGTGTGCTTAGGGTCTCCTGCACACTCTACTCAACCTTGAATCCTTCTGAGTTTCTTCACCCTCTGAAATATGTTCCTCTGTCAAATTGTGGCTCAAAGGTTCTACTATGTATTCCTGGATTTCTCCAATTAGGAATGATCCCACATCTCTGACCCTGTTACTGCCTCTCCATTCCAGCCTTTTTATTGTGCTTTTAATTTTAATTCTTGTAGCACCCAGTGACTATAAATCGCATCTTCATGTCTTCTTCAGCCATTTCCATTACCCATTTGACAGCGTATTTTAAATGGACCCAGTGGCCAGTCCAGTGGCTCAGTTGGTTAATAGCTTGCTCAAGACTACAAGCTCTGAGCAACAGGGTCACCAGTTCAATTCCCAGATGGACCAGTGAGCTGTGTGCTGGGCTGCCAACAGGTGGCAGGATGGCTCAGCTGGTGAGAGCACATGCTCCTAAAAACAAGGTTGTCTGTTCAAGATGGTGGGCTATGCCCACCAGCAATTAAAGACTGAACTCAGCACCTTGATCTGAGCTGCCACCTGGGTGGCTCAGGGGATAGAGTGCGTGCTCTTAACAATGAGGCTGCTGGTTCGACTCCCACATGGGATGGTGGCTATGCCCACCTGTAACTAATTGAACACAGCACCTTGAGCTGAGCGGCGTGACTGGACTTGGAGCTGAGCTAGCTGCGCCCTCCACAACTAAGATTGAAGGACAACAACTTGGCTGTTCCCCTTCCCCAATTCTGCAACACTGTTCCCCTCCCTCAATTCCCCAACACTGTTCTCCTCTTGCAATTCCCCAATTTAAAAAAATCTTAAAAAAAAATTAAGTGGACCCAGAATTATCTTTGCACAAAATATTGGATCTACTCATGAGTATTCTCCTGGTCTCTATCCTGACATTTCTAAATGGCCCAGCCTTTCCTGCAGATATTGCATTAAAAGGTAAAATAAAAAGGCATTGGTCTTCCTTCAACAACAATATGGGGAAACTTCACTGGAGGTCAGAGAGGAATCTCATGTTGTCTGCCACTCAGTGATGATCAAACATAGATTGGAAAATAAAATATTAAGGGAGAATGATCCAAAGGATACATTTTCCTGAATTCTCTAAATTTCATTTCTAGGTGCTCTAAATTTCAGCTTTAGAGATCTACTTCACTGGAGGGTCCTTTGTAAAATTCTGTCACTGTCAACAGTGAAGGAGAATATTAGGTCCTGCACTATGCAACCCACTATTGCCTTTATACCAGAGATGAGGTTCTAGAACATACCTCCTTCCTAAGCACAGTTGAGACATTTCTTTTAGGGGTTCATAACAGAAAAAGCTGTGCTTCTCTTCTTTTGGTTTATACCTGTAGCTCTTGTGAATTGTGTGTGATTGCTCCACTTCTTATATTGTTGTTAGGCAGCTCAGAACCTTGTTTTCAACCATAGGTCCACTGACATATACTCGGCTACTGACTCCATTCCTTCTCCATTTTATACTTCTTACTTTAAAATTTATCCTCTGATTTTTTATATCTATCATCTATCATCTGTCTATCTATCTATCTATCTATCTATCTATCTATCTATCTATCTATCTATCTATCATCTATCTATCATCTATCTATCATCTACTTATCCAGTTATTACTTACTTATTAAAAATCATTGCAAGAAGTTTTAAATATGAACTGGGCTTGCGAATAAATATTCTAGTAATTTCTATTTCATACAAAGTACATAAAAATATCATAGAAGGCACTCAAGGGTTTCCTGGTTGAAGCCAAAGAATTTCAAAGCATTGAAAAATCCCAGAGGAAAAGTCTATAGGTCAGATGTAGTCAGTCACTGGAAGGAACCCAAGTAGGTTTTTGGTCAAAATTGAACACAGTAATATGGCACTCATCATTATTGGCTTTCACTTATTCTTAGTGACTTATTCTTCATAATTTTAGGTAAAAAGAGTGAGGCAATACATGTAGTATTTTTCCTTTACTGTAACTCTCACATGGAGGATTTCAAAGAGGATGGTACTTTTCATGCATGTAATAATACCCAGGCACCACTATATCAGGTAACTCTGCTAGGTAGCAGTCACAAAACAACATCAATATCTCTCTGACCTTCACCTGAGAAAGGTTAGTGTTATAGGACGTGCACAAGAAGGGCAAGGAGCACGGATTGCTGGTCCCTGCTAGATGCCAAAGCAAGACAACTGAAGGACCCTGAGAAGGTCATGAGCCGTGGCAGCTGAAGAGACAACTATTTGTGTATGTGAATGTTCATAGGATCTGAAAAAACCTGAATACAAATGTCAGTCTTCATAAGCTGATTACATGTGACTCAATACAGAGGTGAAATCAAGACGCTCCTACTGAGAAGTTCAAAGTAAAGCCCTGAGGAATGAGACTGCAATAAACCAAGAGACCCAGTCCTGACAGGAAGGAAATCTATGAACAGGCTTTTCACATTATGGTCAGATAGACTGGCAATAAGGAAAGATCATTTAAACTCAACAATTTTAGTTACTAAGTTTACCTTATGGTATTATTATTATTATTATTATTTTTTACATAACAGAACTTTATTGTTACTTATTTTCCTTTGCTTAAATGCCTTTTAAATAAAGATATATGGCTGCTAAGGTACCTGCAATTTAAAATCTGTTTGAAAAGATTTCTGTGGCCTTCACAATTACTGTGCTATTAAAAGTGAACACAACTAAAATTGGGAGGTACATGGGGAAGGAAGCCCAGGGAAATTTTTTAAAAAAGAAGATATTTTTAAAGACACACAGAAAAATATAATTCCTTTATTATTCTCATCAGAATTTCTCATATCTCAGCATTTTTTAGGTCAACGAGTCAAATTGCTGTGAATGCTTTCATAAGCAAGAATATTACAATTGATGTTAATACTTCAGCTCAAGAACTAATACTACTAATAAAAATTTATAATGCTAATTTTTTTCCTTTAAATGATATAGAAATGCTCCTACAGGCAAATAAAATACTATACCATTCCACTAATCTATTCACATTAACTTGGTTACATTATGGTTTACTGGGATAGAAAATGAATGAGATGGGGGAAATTTCACAGTTCCATATTTCTTATTTAATATTTGAAATAAAAAGTATGTATAAGACATTTTGTCTGTATATTTTTCAATTATAAAGGTAAAATAATGCTACAGAGAGACCTGACATGGAAAAAAGTAAACACACACACACGCACACACACACACACACACACACACACACACTCAGCAATCTAAAATTTCTTATTCTTATGGGTCCTCCTTCCATCTTTTTCATGTGCAAGTCATCATGATGTAAAATGAGTTTTAGAATATGTTTGCTCATTTTGCATTTTATCATGTGGAACCTGCCAGATTGCTGCCCAGAAACTGAAATACTCTATTCAATGATGTACCATAATTTAATCAACTATTTTCCATGTTGCTTCCAAGTTTTTACACTTAGTACTATTTGATTTTTTAAGTAATGATAAAATGAACTGCTGTGTGCACATTTATATATTTATATATGATTATTTCCTGAGAATTAATTCAAAGGCCTTAGATTATAGGATTTCTTTTCCAAAGAGTTGAAACCATTTTCAAAGTCATTAATATTTATGAGATCGCAAGTTTCAAATCAATACTTGATACTGTCTTAAATATACATAAATGTAATTTTTTCTGCCTATTTAGTATGTGATACAAAAATGAGACCTTATTTTTTCTTTACATTTTTAAAGAAACAAGTAAGCTTCAAAATTTTTTGTTTTTATTAGTTGTATTTCTTATTCTGTGAATTGTCTGCCTATAGAGGTGTCAAGATATTTTTCTTAAAATTTTAATTTAACCTTTTCTGAAATAAAAACATTACGTCTGCATATTTATTATACTTTCCCTAAATCTACTGCTAGCCTTTTGAAGTTGGGCTATATATTATGCAAATAGGTTTTAAAATGTATGCAGATAACTTTATAAATCTATTTGTTGGTTTTTATTTTAAAATTGCTTTTTGATAGTGATAACCTACAGTGGTATGATAGTTTTATTATGTTCTACATTTTAAAAATGTTTATATCTAACTTAAGTCCAGATATCTATTTGTTGGTGTCTTTCTATCTTTCTTTCTTTTTTTTTTTTCTTTTTAAAATTGATTACCTACAGAAGTTTGGTAAATACTCAGTTTTAATTTCTTCTACCTGTTGTTTTTTATTTTTAAATTTCTTTAATACTTTTGAAAAATTTGTTTTAGTGTATGATATGGACATTAAATTTTTTTTCTATAATTGCTATACATTATCGTAAAACACATTTTAAATTAAAAATATCCTTTCCACATTGTTTGTAATGGACTAATTACACTGATGATATATGATAATTATGGGAAGCAACACTACACTGACAATAATTTCTCTATTTCCTAGGTAATGACTTCTGACCAAGCTGGGGCTTTATAGAGTTCTTTCTGGGCTGACTCTAAGTTTTCAAAAAATGGGAAGAATATTACTTTTAATTTTTAAATTAGGGTATTATTCTATCTCCAAAATGAAAATAACCCCTTTCATTAAATCTGAGTAAAAATATTTGTTTTCTTTGGTAAATAATTAGTTTACAATAAGACTGGATTTTGTATCATCACATAGTATTTGTGAGCATCGATTCTGAAGCCAGACAGCCTGAGTTCAATGATCTGGTCTGCTATTGATAGGCTGGATAGTTTGGGGCAAATTAGTTCACCTCTTTGTGTACTACTTTCCCTCATATATAAAATGACAATAGTAACGTTCTTTATCTTCTGGGATGGTTACAATTATTAAATTAATATTTACATTGTTATAGTCAGTTGTGGAGGAAGAGGGAGAAGTGTGTCATCAAAGGCTTCCTAGAGATTTGTTACCATTAGGCTAAACATTAAAATATAAGTAGATGTTCCACATTTGAATCTTGCATTTTGACATGCATTCCTGAAGTGGGTGGTTGACTATTTAGCAGCGAAGTTTCACTGCACACTTTCAGAAGCTTCATCCCAGATCTGCTTGGGCACGTGGGCCACTGCTTTTTCATAGTAGCCCTTGTCCTAACAATAAATTATGTCAGTATTGCTTTTGACATTTACCTCTGCTCAGTGGTTGTAGGGTGCTGAGAGTACCCCAGTGTGGAGAGTACAAATGGGAAAGAATCTGATAGAATAATTTATATACAAAGGTGAATAGTAGTTATTGAGTTATTCTTTCCAGGCAGAAGCTTATATACATAATTTTTTACTTAAAAAGTGTCTCAGAGGTAATTGATATTTTAAAAAAATCAGCCTGAAGGGCAGCTAAATCCACCATTTTTCTGGGTTTCTTTAAACATTAAGTCTGGTCACATTGCTAGAGTCTATTAGCTTAGCTTTGCTCAGACATACTTCTACTGAGCTGATCTGGCTAATCCTGGCTTCCACTAAGAACTGATGTGGTAAATTATATAAAGGACATTTTTGTATCTTTCACAAAACACCAGTTGCAGGAATATTGTGCATTATATTAATGTTATATTAATGTATCAAAAATTTTCCAATATTCAGTGCCAAGAACAAAACATTGTGTCTTAAGACAAACCTAGACATTCCCGTTTAGAAAACAAGGGCTGTAAACCCATGAGCTTCTTTAGTTTCTTGGCTACCAATAAACTGAGAGCTGAACTTGGTGTTCTGTTTTAGTAGTATAGCTTATTTTTGGTTTCTGATTCAAGTTTTTCTTACTTTCTAAGTAATTATTGATCTATCTTAAATTTAAATAATTGTATTGCCTTAAATTTTAAATCTTTAAGCTGCTTTAAAAGGAATATAGATTTCATGAGTGAAATAGTTATTGTATGTGTTTCTTATCTGACTTCTCACTAAATGTTAATTTTTAAAAAAATAGTGGTAAAGTTTTTTTTTCCAAGTAAATTTTGAGGTCCAACAGAAGGACAGGATTTCTTGTTTTATACCTTCTATACTGCTCAGTTATAAGTGTATAATAAATAACTTGATTGATTGGTAGCCATCTTTTAAAAGAGATTGCCTTAAGAGGATTTATAATGATAGATTTTCATTAAAAATTGATGGGCTAATAGCAGAAATATTGAGTTGAGAGAGTTTTTCTGTTATTTTCAAATTATTCCACAATGAGCTGAGGCTATTTTCTTTGTGTAAGGAAGAGTATATCCAGGATTGCCGCTCCTTAAATTGAAAGGGATTTTGATAGAGCCCAGTTCCCTCTTCAAAGATGAGGAAACAAAGGCCCAGTCAGTTTATATAATCTGTAAAGGTAGCATGCTAAATCACTAAAAAATCAAGACTGGAATTAAGGCTCCCCATTTTCTAGCTGTGTCATCTGAGGTCAATCCATTTATTCACTTTTTGCATCCATCAGTAAGAATGACCTCCATAATTTCCCAGGTTTGAAAGCCAGCATGATCCTAATCAGAATCTCTATTCAAAAACCTTAAGCTTTAAAAGTGCTGGGAATCATGATACAAATAACCACATCCTGAGCCCTCACCATGCCAGAGTCTGTGCAAAAAGTGTTTCATCATCCCATATAATCTTCACACTAACCCTCTGAAGTATTACTATTTTTCTCGTTTCACAGGTGAGAAAATGAGCGGCAGGCCCCAAGCATAGCACCAGGATGCACCACCATCAGCTAAGCTCACATCCACTATGAGGACCGCCTCACAAATCCGTTAGTGTACAAACACCGACATCCTTCCCTCTTTGGGTATATAAGGGGATTTTTTTGTCCCAAGCCAGACTGGGCTACCCTCATATTCCTCTAATGGAATTTGTAATTCCTACCCATGTAGGTCTTTTCTCCGGAAGCTTCCTGCCATCCAAATAGGAATTCATACTCAGCTCTTCAGGAGTGGAAGTCACAAATAGTGCTAGAATCCAAGAGAATACCAAATATTTGGACCAATCAGGGAGCAATAATCTGAACCTCCCAAAAAGAATGTCAGTAAAAATAAGGTGATGCAATTAAGGAATAGCTTGGAAGAATGTAGAAATGCAAGTTTGTGATGTGAAGAAAAGAAATTTAAGCCCAAAGCATCTGGATTCTTTCTTTTTATAGGCCATTCTCACCACTGGTAAAGAGTAATAGGCTAGACTGTCTTGGACTAAAAAGGATAGCTCTAATGGACAATCAACATCATAATATTTAAAAGTGATACAAACCAGAGAAACTCTCAGCTAATAAATCTCCTCTTTCCATAACTGATATTTGCTAATGGTGATCACCTATTAAGTTTTCTGATACAGCCTAAGCAATAATATGGCAAATGCCCAAAAAACAGTTCAGTTTGAACCAGATGTATTGCTCCACTGTTGGTGCCATGGTACTGTGTAGACTTGGGGGGGTCCTGTAGCTGTGGGATTGTAGACCTTTTGAAAATGCTCAGTGTGGTGTCTTCCCAGAGCTGATGGCTGGATGCCAGCCTCACGGCTGGCCACATGCCCCAGCTACCACCATACCACACAACCTCACAATGCCTTCATCAGCCTTGGAGCGACTGAAAATACCGCTTCAGCTTGGTGTTTAGTGTGGTTGTTAAATTTTAAATCGCAACTGGTACAATGACCAATACTTTGGGTAGTAATGTAATTCTTCCAGGTTTATCATCTCTCTTGAAAATGGACTGCTTAGTACTTCGTGTAGCACTAAATTCCAGACAGGGGAATAGGTTGTAATAACACAAATACTCAACAGAACAACTTTTGCGTAAGCTTTCTCATCGTGGTGTAAATAGGAAAAGACAATTTCTCTCATTGTACTCTGCAGACATTCTGCTGGCTCTTTATCGCATCAGTTTTTTCATAATGCGCTCTTGGCACACTTACTTTGGTATTGCTGGTTAGAGAGCACTGTCTTTTTTCCTTGTCATCAAATGTGATATTTTGATACACGGCAAACTGGCTTATATTGAGACTGCAATAGCAGAGTGTACAGAATCAGCTACCTCTTTGAAATGAGATGTTAGTAAATGACTTCATCTTGGAAATATGTCTGACGATTCTATACAGTTTTTCTTTAAAGGCTAATAATTAATGTACCAAACAGCACTGCTTTTCTATTCACTGCCTACAAGCACAGTGGTCTTGGTGGGGGCACATCTCAACAAAAAGATGGTAACACCTACACTCTGCTTCTGCCATGGAGAGACTGATGGCTCTACTATGTACACACACATCCCTGATCCACGTCATTAGTGAACACATTTCTCATCAGCAGTGGAGCTTTCGGGGCTTTTGTGTGTGTGTCCACCGGCCGCTTTCCAGCCTGGATGAAGGATGTTAGCTAGGTATAGGACTACAGGCAGATGCAAGCTGGATACTCAGGCTGACCCTGCTGGTAGATGTTGGCTGCACACTAATGTGGCCTGGCTGAAACCTGTTCCTCTGCGAGCGTGGCATGTGGAAATCGGGACAGATGGCGGGGTCAGGAATAAGAAACTTTGTTGTTGCCGACTGGAGGACATTTCTCCTGCCAGCGTGATGCCGCAGATTTATCCTAGCATTGGTGACCAAGGGGAGACAAACAATGTTGTTCAACAAGCACTCTGAAAGATAGCATATGGCCAGGAATAAATCTCCAGAGAATACCAGGATGCCTTGTGTCGTGCTGCTCTGTGGTTGTATTGCTCCTAAGCAGTAGGGGGCATGGTGAGTTCATCCAGTTAGGAGGATAAATAGAAGTCCCTGGAAACAGCAGGAAATATAATCTGGTAAACTGGTGAGCAACTGTGTTATGTGCTGCTTCTAAGATTATTTGCTTAATAAACTGCATTAGTTTTATTCTTTGCATTTTAGTCCCAGAAAATATGAAATATTTGTATGGGTTCGGTTTTAGGGTGACCAAGTGTTGAGAGTTTTTGTTGAATGTATATGTATATACATATATATGTACGAACTAATAAGAGAGAACTATTAATGATACAAGTCTAGAAGCTTAGTTAATTGGGAGTCTCTGGGGAAGTCACTCAAGTTGGTGTCTGCTAATTAAGGCAATGCATTTTCAAGGGATTTAGAGGAGAGCGGGTCTGTCTTATAGCTGCTTGCGGGTTATTAGACAGTAGCAGTGGCCAGCTTTCACTGATTCTAGTCACGTGGCTGACGTGGTTAGATGCATTCCACTTTCATAACAAAGGCTTGTGGGCCATAACATTCATCATCAAATAAAACCAAGATGATTCCACTTTAACTATTTTCAGGAATTTGGAAATTTTGTCACTGAGTTTGGTCCTTTTGAAGCATAAGGAATCTGCCACAATTACATATTTCTCCTTAAGCTTTGTGGATTCACAGATATTATTCAAAATGTAGACTGATTTTCCGAGATAGTTCTAAATGAGGAATTCTGGAATTCTATTGGCTCTGCACTGATGTATGCCAACACCAGTCCTTGAGGGCTGAGAAGGTCCTGGGTCCTCAGATCCTTCCTCCTCATTTCTGATGCTACAGCAGGATCTCCCCAATTAGAGCTGGATCAAGTAAATGAGATTAGGAGAAAACTGTAAATTAGTTTTTATCCTTCTGAGAAACAAATCATACAAATAAAAATATTTATTCTCAAAGTGGCTTCACAAGATGAATCTTTGAAATAAAAATCAAAACACTGTGAAAAACTTAATAATACAACTTCTGGATATGCAAAGGAACAATGAAACAGTGCCCAACCCAAAGACTGGGTTTTACTCATGGATTTAGAAATTCTTGGATTTCTGGTATTTACATTTTCTCTCCCTATAACTTGGGTTTACTGACTGAATCATCACTGGTCTTATTTCTGGTCTTAGTGTTACTACCACACTACCTGATACTTCTAGTCTGAAAATGTTTCTTTTTATGTTTACAAACAACAGATTGAAGGCAAAGGCAGAAAGCAAGCCTACTAGCACTATTATAATAAGATGTTATGGGATGCTTTTTAGTCCTAGATCCTAGGTCCCAAAGATAAAAGAAATGTTGGTAAATTTCCTTCTTTTGAAAGAGGATTGGGCAGGACATAGTAAGACATGAGTCAAATATGATCTGTAGGTCTGGCATCTTGCCTGTCATTTACATTGCACTAGCTCTGATGAGGAACTGAGAGAAGAGGCTCTGGAGAAGAGAATTTGTGATAGGCTTAGAAAAAATGCTATACTTTTCTCTTCCCTGCCCTGCAGAATTTTGTGTGACCTAAACCAAGTGACAAGGAACCAAGCAATATCAGGGTGCTTGCCCAAAGAGGTGACTGACATTTTTAACTCAAGGCTACATGTTTGTTACTTGCAAAATTCTGCCTTCACAGTTCAGCTGCTGCCTATAGTAAGAGTGGTCTTGACAAATTTGGCATGGACGTGCCCCTTGGTTTTTGGGTGGGTAGCCAGGGGAGGTTGATGACTGACTATTGCCTAGAAAGATATAAATGTTAGAGTTTGGCTGTTAGGGTTCCTTACTAATAGGGTCAGGAGAGCGACATCTGCACATGAGCAAGCTCTGCTGCCATGATGGCAGGGCATGGGAACTCGTTTTGGGGACACCACTATAGACTGCTGTGATAGAAGTGTCTTGAAAGCCCTGACAAGAAGTGATCTCAGTAGAGAAAGGTTGAAGCACAGGGCATCGTAAGGGCAGAAACATCGTAAAGGCTATCACATGGGTTAGAGAATGGGCAGAATCTCTGAAGAACCCACAAAAGTAACCCTTCAGAAAAAGAGCCAGCATTTGAGCATGTGCCCCATTGGGTTGGCGTTAATGCCAAACCAGCATCTTTCAGCCTCATATGCCTCTTCCTTCCCAACACGCTGGAGGAGTCAGAGGTGATATTGAGAAAAGGAGAGGTGGAGTGGAAGAGGGAGGAGAGAACATCACAGAAGGCCTAAACATGGCCACCCACTTCCCTGCTGCTGATACAGAATTCAAGGTTCTGGTGCAGGTTAAAGCAGAGAATCTATAAACAGAAAGAGAGCTAGAATTCTTCTGGCTGGACTCTTTACTACCTGGGAGTGTTCTAACTTCAGAAAGTGACCAGAAAAGCTTTGAGATGTGTCCAGGGTTTTATCCAAAAGCAAGAAAAGGAATTGGTGAAAAATAAAGATGTTTCTGGCTTGTGGAAGTGCAGCTCATCCAGCAAACTGTAGTATCATTTTTTCCAATAGTCAAGTAAGTAAGTTTCGTGTTCTACTACAGAACTGTGAGCTGAGAGTGGGCTTGAAGTCTTGTAGGTTTGTAAACACGTGGAGGGTAGGGAAAGTGGTCTCTGAGTAATATGAGCCTGAAAACCTTGTCATTCTATTCCAGAATAGGGTAGAATGGTAAGTGCTAATGTGGTGATCTGGCTTCATGCAGGGGAGTACTGGCATTTTCTAGCACTGACCTGGGAGACAAGAGGGTAGAACTGCAAAGAAGCTGGCCAACGGGTTAGAAGGGAACTAAGGTAGGGCGTAAAGATGGGCCCCCTTCCTCCGCCCAGCCTCACCTCCCTATGAGCTTCCCTACCAAGCACACAGCTCCTTGTTTACCCTTAACACTGGCTGTTCATTCCACCTGGAAACCTCTTCTCAGTAACATCCAGGTGACCTATTCTTTACATCTGTGCTCAAATGTCTCCTTCTGAGTCAAATCTGCACTTGCTGCCTCCCGACGCTCACACGACAACATGTCTCCTGACCCCCATGCTTTTGGTTCCCTTTCCATGCTCCACTTTTCTGTTTCACATGCACTGTCACCTAACATACTGCCATTTCTTATCTCTATTGTCCATTTGCATGTCTCTTTACTTGAATATAAGTTCTACAAGCGTGGGATTATTTTTTTAATTGATGTTATACCAAGTATCTAGGACAGTATCTATCAAATAGTAAGGATCTAATCGCTATCTTAGCTGAATGAAGAATGACTATAGGTGACCAGAGGCTTCTGGGCCATGTTAACTGCTCCCTTTGAGGCATCACAGAACATATGCTGGAGGCGTGTGAGGAACAATTGACTCCTTTGCCAAGTAGCTGCAGTGCAGATCTACAACCTTCTACCAAAACCCAGCATCCTGGGTTTTCTAAAACTACATTCAAGAACCACCCAGAGGCTCTCAAACAGATACCTGCACCCCCATGTTCATAGCAGCATTATTCACAATAGCCAAGGTATGGGAATAACCTAGCTGTCTGTCAATGGAGGAATGGATGAAGAAAATGTTATCTATCTATCATCTATCTACCTATCTATCTATCTATCTATCTATCTATCTATGATCTATCTATCTATCTATGATCTATCTATCTATCTATCTATGATCTATCTATCTATCTATCTATCTATCATCTATCTATCTATCTACCATGTATCTATCTATCCTCTATCTATCTACCACCTATCTATCTACCACCTGTCTATCTACCATCTATCTGTCTATAACACACACACACACACACACACACAGATGTTCTTCAGCCTGAAAAAAGAAAATCAATCCTGTCATTTGTAACAACGTCGATGAAAAATAAAGGCATTATGCTAAGTGAACTAAGCCCTACAGGAAGACAAATAGTACATGATATCACATAAGTGGAATTTAAAAAAATAAAAAAGAAAAAAAAAGTTGAACTTAGAGAAACAGAGTAGAAAGTAGTTACCGAGGGCTGGGGTGGAAGAAATAGGAAGAAGTTGGTAAAAGGATTCAAACTTTCAGCTGTCAGATGACTAAGGTCTGGGGATCTAATGACTAACATGTTGACTATTGTTGACAACACTGTATTGCATAACTGAAATTGGTTAAGAAAATAGAACTTAAATGTTCTCAGAAAAGTACAAGAAATAAATATATGAGGTGATGCATGTGTTAATTAACTTGATGGGGGAATCTTTTCACTATATATATATATTTATATATATCAAATTATCATGCTATACACTTTAAATATCTTACAATTTTATTTGTCAGTTATACTTCAGTAAATCTGGGGGAAAAAAGAACTCCTCAGGGCTCTCAGGTCAAATGGCAGGTGGGAGAGCACCTCTGGATTTTTTTGGCTGCTTGGAAGCAGGGGTGGCCAGATGTGGAGGCTTTGAAGGTTTAGATCTCGAGAGCCATTCCTATAAGACGCAGAGAGGATAGGAATTTGGAAGCTAATGGAAGTTAAAATAAATGGAAGTGGAATCAGTTTAGATTAGATAGTTCTTCAAATCAACTTGCACTCTGAGACTACTGGACCACTTTGGCAAAAGATAATCACACTTCACTTTGAGTCTAGGTAAATATAACTTCAGTATGATTTCACCAAATATTTTTGGTATTTTGTGTGAAGTGCCAACTTGAAAATTCTAATAAATGTAGTTTAAAGAAAATCATGTAACATTAGGGAAGGTAAAGAAACCAGCTTCCTTTGTATGGTTCCACACATTTAGAATTACAGATATGTGAGAATCTCTCTTTTTTTTTGCAAAGATCTAAGAAAAGAAATGAGGAGAAAAGAAAAAGAAAGATCCCAGAGATTTTTTTCAGTTCCCTTCAAATAGCTCATTCTCAAGAAATCATATTTCTGTCAGATTTAACTTTTGCGTATTGATTTAATTTCCCTTTCTCGGTAGTAGACTTAGAAAACTGTCACTCCTTTTTATAAACTTTACATGATAATCCTTTCTATAAAGAAAAGTAGTAATTTTTCCTCAGCTTTTCTTTGCTGCCTAACTAAGTTTAATTTATTCTATAAGCTAAATAATGCCAGTTCATTATACCCTTCCTGATTTTGCTTTTTGGTGCTTGAATAGTCTTGATTCTTTCATATTTGGCTCTTTTAAGGGCTATTTTGATGAAATATTTGATCAATATTCTTTAGAAACTCATACAAAACTTCCTAAAGCTATTAATTTCACTTTTACTCTTTCTCCCTACAAAAATATACATTCATTAGAGGAACTTGAGGAAATATAGAAAGAAAAAGAAGGAAACCAAAATTCAAAATGTCTGTTCTCAGAAATGCCTGTTAATAGATGGACATCATCATAGTATTTTCCTGTCCACATGTACACGTTTTTGAACAAAACTGGAATTATATTTAGATATAATTTAGTTTCTTTCTTTTTAAATTTAATAATATAAACATTTCCTAGGGCTAGTATATATTATTTTTTAAAATATTACATTTATTTTAAAAAGAAGTTACTTTCATTTTACCAAGGATATTTGGAACAAGGACTATTTTTGCAATCCTGCTTAGTAGAACAGTTATATAAGAAGTGGAGTGTCTCAGCATCTGTTTTAAACAAACTGACATCTCTGATGGTCAGGGTATTTAGAACTGAGAATACATGATTAATTAGAGCAAATTCTTTGAACTACAAAGTAAATAAACCCAGAAAAGTGACTGGATGACCACTGACTAATACTGACCGAGGTGTCTGAACCACCTGTCCACAGGTGGAAAGAAACCTCGGGGATGAGTGGGTTTATATTTTTGACAAAGAATTTTAGTATTTAGGTGACTGTACCAATTAGGTAGATCTTTTTATCTAGTGACTCAGTGTCAACATCTATAAAATAGTCAGTATAATCTTCATCTATATGCCACAAAAACTTTCTTAGACTTTAAATTCATCAAGCACTTACAGATTAGAAACTACTTCTTTTTAATCATAACCAATTTTTACCACACCTTATTACCAGGTTACTTAGCTATTCATTAACTCTCACGTGAGGTTTTTGAGGTTAAGTAAGATTTTAAACTAAAAGCATTCTGAAAATGAATTTGGCAACCCAACTTTGCAAGGCCATTTCTTAAATGTCATCTTGTAAATTTCACTCTACCAGCATTTGAGCAAAGAGAATTATTCTTAAATGTGTAAAGGCTGTTTTTCTGTTATTAAGAGGATGGGTCCAGCAGCAAGTGCTGATTGGTTCCTCTAGTGTATATTTTATCCGCAGTTACAGGCCTTCCTTACACAATAATTATTAATCCTGCCATGATTCTCTGGTCATCAAACTCTAGTTGTATTGTCATGAAATAAATGTCCAATAAAGGCTTATCTCTGGATAACCCTAGAGCCGGTTTTCGACTCTCAGACGCTGGAAAAATATTTAAGGCCATTGCTAATTTGAGTGACTTTTTAAAGCAAAAGGACAAGAAATAAGTATGCTTCTTCATGCAGACACAGACTAATGTTTTTTCTTTCTGCTTCACACAAAGATAATAAAAGAATCTTTTACATTCTGGGCAACCAAGCAGAACTCTATGAACTAGTAGATGAAGTAAACTAAACTATAGGTTCCAGATGTCACAGGGAACAAAGACACTCAATCAATAGAAGGTAAAGTCACAGTGCCCAGATAGGGAGAACTAAAAGTTATCAGGTCATTCTACCTGAAAAGCCCATTTTGACATTTCTGTTGTATTAACAATTTGTTCCTGCTTTGGTGGCCTTGGAGAGTGAATAGCAATATTCGTAATCTCTACTATCAGCTTTGTTAACTTTTTTGAAGACCACTAGAGATTTATTACCCTACAACTTTGTGCTACTTGTAATATTCTCATTTCTGCAACAAATAGATTAAAAATCAATGAGGAAAAGTTCCAAAGAGTGACAAGATTGTTGGGATTTTTCTTGAGATTGTTATGATTACTTTTTTATACACAGTTCATTTGAGTCATAGCGAAACATCAACTATTCGGAGTTACACGCTGTGCTTTGTGCCTTGGCAGATCAGAAAAAACAGAATTTGGGTCCATCACTATAATCTGATGCAGCAAGAAGGAATGACAACTGAAGTGTTCTTAGATGAGTTATCGTTTTTTCTTAAAAATAACACTCTTATTCATTCTACGAATATGCCAAAATAGCATTAGTTCTCTCACTAAATTTAACAAAATAGTGTGCCTTTCAGTGTGGTGGCTAAGATTGGGTGACATTGAGGGGAGGATGATATGTAGAGATGTTAGTAAGGCACAGGGTGGTGGTGGGGTGGGGGGCAAGGGTGCACCGTTAATAGGAGAAAATGTCAAAAAAAATGAAGCATAATAATAGTGCAATTTATCCTTGCTAAACGTACTGCAGTGTGCTATAATTAAATATGAAAACCTAAATTTATCTCTATGTTCGGTTGTCATTAATTTAACAGGGAGTGCACATGTTCTAATCTAATGGCTGATTTTTTTTCTCCATGTGCAGCATATTAAAATGTATATTAGCCTCAAGGTGCATAAACACAAAATAATAGACCAAAGGTTTTGGCCTGTGGAGAAAAAAATCCATGCTCAAAGGCCGTCAAGTAGCTGTGATGCAGGGGAGACACTCACTTAGCCTCATTAAGCCAAAGCTCTCTTTTGCTTGTCTTTTGTTCTGCATGACAGCAGCCTCTTTGTTGTATAATAATTCATTCCAAGTTCGTTCCAAGCTACCAAAACTGGTGAACTGTGGCCATTTTAATGAGAAGTATTGGTGGTATGCATAATCTGCAAGCCACGTGGGCCAGACAATCACAGAGCACTGCAGCCAGCAAAATGAGATATTGTCGAAATCACAAATTTGTCAAGTTGTTTTTGGACAGGGTATTATAATAAGCACTAAAATATGCATCCTATTACTCTGCATCTGCCAGTCAAAGATCACTGTAATGAATGCGTGCTGCAGGGTAAAACCAGGCCGTTTTCATAAGTAAAACAAACTGTGGAGTACAGAAAAAATTACGTTTTTTTGTGTGTTTTTTTTGAGGGGGAGAGGGATGGGGGCAGGGGAGCATTGCTCAATTTTTTGTAAATCCTTTTGCACCAGGAGTCAGGTTCTCCTGGCATGGTGTCCACTGCCAGTGGTGAATAGAGCCTGCTGCTGCCAGGGAGTTAACGTGAATACATTGCTTTTTAATAGGTGTGCTTACCAACTGAGAATACAAAACCTCAAACTCAACGCTTAAATTGAGTCTAATGAAGAACTCCCTGGAGACAAAAAGAAAAAAGAAGGATAAGAAAATCTCTCCCAATGATACCGAGCCTTATGTTTTATCTTCTCCTACTTCAAACGGCTTAGTCTTTGGGACTTGTTTTTTTCCGTTTTATTCATTCATTCATTCATTCATTCATTCATTCATTCATTTATTTATTCAGTCTGTTTGTTGGTTGGTTTGCTTTTTTAGATTAACCTTAAGCTTTGGGGTAAAATGAATGGGATGGTAACCCATCTCACTTCCATACTACCTTGTTTAAAAAAACTAATACAATAATAATGTATAAGGCTAGTCATTCTACTTGTCAATAAAAACGGTCCTTAGGAAGAGTGACCATATAATTTACCATCTGAACCAGAAGTCTCTTGAGAATGGAAGAGAGAAGAGTGTCAAAAATTACAGGCATAAAAACCAGGTCTGTCACAGGCAAACTGGCCTATATGATTACCCCAATCATAGGGTGTCGGACTGGCAAACGTGAGGGCAGCGCACCATGGCCGCAGGCAGCGCAACACATTCTGTTATTTTAGGCAGTCTGGATAAACAGTCAGGGTTTTTTGTTTGGTTTGGTTTTCTGCCTTCAGCCAGTGGGCTCTCCATAAGGTCTGCCTAGAAGTACGATGATTGTGGGAGACAAACTCAGAATAGGGAGAAGAATCGACTCTTCCACTCTTTTCTCGTCACTCGTTTAAACAAATCTTACCAAACTTTTATTTTATGATCACCGGGCACTATGAGGGACAGAGAAATATATGAGCATGGTCCTCATGGTGTTTGTCATCAGGGCTGGGGAGGTGGAAAGATGGTTGAAGACAAGTGCCACGATGACTCAAATACATAGGTACATGCCTAGCAAGTGTTAATATGGGTATAAACCAGATGCTCTCTTAGTTCAGAGGAGAGAAACAACCTATCTGCTGGGGAAAAATGAACATAGCTTTCTGGAGGAGGTGAAGACATCTTGAAGAATTAGTAGGATTTCATTAGGCAGACAGAATAGTCAGAATTGTATGTCATAAGCCATGAAAGATGCTGCGGTTGTACTAGGAAAGGGCAGGGCACGTTTCGGGACCACTTGACTCAGAGATAACATGTGTGTGCAGAGGAGCAGGAAAAGGAATATTGGCAAACGAGGTTGCAGTGAGATCACAAAGGGCCTTGAATGCCAGATGAAAGGCTTCTTTACATCTGTTGATCAAGTAGAGTCATTGACAGCTCTGAACAAGAAAATGAGTTTTGGAAAGAGCAACCTGGCTGTGACAGATGAGAACTGGAGCGGGAGAAGCTGGGAGGAGAAAGTCTGCAGTTTAGACCAGGAGAGCAGTTCTCAAAGCCTAAACTAGGGTACCGGCATTCGCGTTAGCTAGATAGGACTGCTCAAAGTGTTCCTATTCTTCCCTGAAATATTCCTACTGTAAGACCTACACACATTTCCCACTTGTAGCACATCTTCTCAATCTCTTCTGTGTCCTCAGCTCTCCAGTCCATCTAGCTCTCATGCCCACCTCCTCTGTGCATTGTCCCAGGCTTGGAGACTAAAGAGCAAGCGACAGCACTTGAGCTCTCCTTGAAGAATGTGCAGGACCAAGAGGGTGAGTCTATCCACGTGACTTGGTCTAGAGCCCGAAGTGCTGGGTATTTCCTTTTGCCTTAAAAGTGTGAGCACTTTGGGGACATAACCACTTTATTCTATGGGTGCAGGACTGAAAAGGAAAAGAAGTGTGAGGCCAACCAGAGCCCTGAGTTCATTTCAGGAGATGCAAACTAGACACTCTGCCCACAGGTGAATTATGGAAGCCTGAAAGTGTAACAAATGTCCTGGGAAGTCACGTCTGGAGTTCTGAAGCTGTGATGCAGGACATGCCATGCTCTTGAGGCCAGAAGTCTCCGTCTCTGGGGCACCAGTACATCCCTCCATGGCCCAAGTGTCTTCCGGTGTGTGTGTGTGTGTGTGTGTGTGTGTGTGTTCCCTTTGGGACATTTGCTTTGAAGTCTGGTCATCAAACTCAGCTTTTCCCTGAGAGCTCCATTCTAGAGAGAAAACATCCACATTTGCACGTAGTTTCTGTAACTTGCTAAACTGAAGACAGGTCTGCTGTACAGAAACTAGAATGCTTTCATTTGTCTCTTAATTTCATTAGATTTCCATCATCTGGTCAAAATTCTGGTTTTATTTTTATTTATTTTTTTACTTATTTTAAGTGAGAATTATTTTACTTATAGCTTTATTTCACTTTGTAGGAAATAAGTATTTTGAATTCTTTTTCTTTAAAGACCTCAATAATATTTATCTTCTAAATGGAAGCTTCAAATACACTAGTACAATCTTATGACTTATTACATATGGGAGATGTCTACTATGGAATCCCTGGCAATATCTGGTTTTAATTAAAATGAAATGTCACAATAATGTCATTCTACATTCGGATGTCATGACAAAATCACTGAACTGCTGTTAACTAAGCAGAAACCCTTGATGAACCTTTTAATGGTCCTTCTAAAAAAATGGAATCCCTCAGAATGCATTGTTTGTATCTCCTTTGTATTGTAGATTCTTCCATGTATTATAACTAAGTGTTATGTTTCAACTAACTTATAAATTCTTCATAGATAACTCCTGCGTTACTCCAAGTTCACAGCACAGAGCCTTCTGTATGCTTTGGGCTCAACAGATATTAGTGGAAAGCAAAGGTGTCACACTCTTCAGAGTTTATCTCTATTATAAATATATGATATTCAAATGCACTACCAGGATGAGAAAAAATAGCAATCATTTGAAAACTAGTATTTATTAAACGGATGGGATATGTTGATGGTTATGTTAATGTTGTACCAACAATTAAAATGTTCCACATGGACCAAACTGAAAGCTCCTATTGGCGGCAATTGGATGTTGGATTCTAATTGTATTTCACTTGAAACACAGAGGTCACTTTTCTCCATTCTCAGTGCCATCACCCTAGTCTATGGCAACATCATCTTGCAACTAGATTTCTGGTAACAGCTAGTACCATCTACATAATTTGGGGGCCCAAAGTAAAATAAAAATGCAAGTCCCCCTTGTTTAAAAATTAGTAACTTCAAGATGAAGTCAGCAGAGCATTAAACCAGGAGCAGGACGCTTTTGAAGAGAGGAGCCTTGTGGGACTGCACGGGTCGCATGCCCATGATAACAGTCTCCAAATGATCTCTTTGAAAACGATTCTGCACATTTCCTGTCTATTCTCACATAGCGGCACGATGACATACTTAAAACAAAATGTGAATAACATCATTGCTTTTGTGCAAAACCTTTGACAGCTTGCCATCGAACCTTTAATATAATCCAAATTCTTTATCATGGCCAATAAGGTTCTGCATGATGTGGCCACTGCCAAACCCTCTAATCCCAGGTGGTATCACTTTTATTCCTTTTCTCTAACTTTGGCCATGCAGACCTTCTTTCAGTCTATTACACACCTTTACAGATGCTGTTCACTCCCAGTGGAGTGCTGTCCCTGCTTCCTTTCATCCTTCAGATACCATTTCAAATGTTTCTCCCTCAGAGGATTCTTTCCTGATACACAAACTGAAGTAGATACACATTCCCCATTATTCTTCTAAGCAAGCCTTTTGCTTTTGCTGATAGTTATCACAAACTGTAACTTTTTAAAAAAAAATAAAACTGTTTCTCTCCATTATCTGTCCATAATCTCTGAACCCACTGTATTTTATTCACCACAGTATAACAACATTTAGCACCATGTCTAGCTTACAGTAGGTGCCTGATGCATTTGTCAAATAGATTTGTTGAATGAATGAATGAATAAATGAATGAATGAAAGGGCCATTCAAATGCTTAGTGATATCTTTTTTTTGTTATTATTCTTTTCATGAAGTTAAGATTTATTTGGCCGACCAAAAATATAACAATGTCACTTAGGCATTTTTGGGGGGGGTGGGGTGGGGAGGGCAGTTACTGGGCTCTAGTCTATACCTATAAAGAAGCTAATTTCTCAGAAAAATAAGTATTTATTAATATTTATTTATTTTATACAAAATAGGATCCCAGAACTGAGTACATTTCCACATCATCTGCTTTCATGACTTCTGGATGGGTTGGGGTATTACGCCTCTTTCTAGAGCCTTCTTGTTTCCATTCTCTATTCTGTTTCAGAAGAACAAGCTGTTATTTTCCACTGGTCACCTTGTTCTTCTTTGGCTTCGAAACGCACTAAAGCTTTTGTAAGAAACTGCACACAATGTATATTGCATCTTCCTAGAATTCAAGTACTTATTATGACCAATGTTTTTCATAGCAATATTAATTGTATTATGCTCAACTGTTTCTGTTGTTGGTCTGGAAACACTAGAAGTATAATTACTGGCTTTGATAAAGTAATAAAGTCAATGGAATATAACTATGCTAGGATGATGACCTCTTATAAGATAGGCAGCAAAGCTAAGTCAATATGTACACATACAGAAAATTAATATTGACATCAGATCTAGCTATGTTATGCTTATATTCTTATAATATTCTTCTATGAAATGTATTCCTTTTATAACTTGAACACTACAGAAAACATTAAAATACATGATATTTATTTATAGAGTGTCTTAATTTAGGAACTTTTTATTACGTAATATATATAGTAGTCTTGCCCCTTACCTGCCTGCAGGTTCACTCTCAGTCATTTCAGTTACCTGGGGTCAACTGTGGTCCAACAATGTTACATAAATGATTCCAGAATTAAACAATTTATAAGTTTTAAATTGTGCACCATTCTGAATAGCATGATGAAATATTGTGCCGTCCCATTTTATCCAGCTCGGCACATGAATCACCCCTCTGTCCAGCACATCCACACTATATACGCTCCCCGCCTGTTAGGCACTTAGTAGCTGGCTCGGTTATCAGATCGACTGTGTGGTGTTACCATGCTTATGTCCAAGTAACCCTTATTTTACTTAATAACGGCCCGAACACATAAGAGTAGTGATGCTGGCAATTCAAGTGCCAAAAAGATAACATGAAGTGTTTCCTTTAAGTGAAAAGGCATATATTGTAGGAAAAATCATAGTATATATAGGGTTCAGTATTACCTGCAGTTTCAGGTATACATTCAGGTCTTGGAATGTATCCCCCATAGGTAAGGGGGAACTACCGTATGATCTCTTTTGATTCCCTATCACAGTTCTGTGAAATCAGCAGGGGAAGACTTAATAATCCTTATTCTCTAGATGAGAAAACTCAGGCTCAGAAAGATGATCTGTGACTATGCAATCAGCTAGCTAACAACAGTAGTCAGAATTCAGATCTTCAGATTCCTGTACTATTTTACTGTTCTATGTTTAATGAATACAAATATTAGATAAATACAAATGCATTTATCTAAAATGCATTTTAGATTAAAAAAACATTCTAATGAACATATTCTAGTATTCCATGAAACACCTTAATAGCAAAAATTTAACTCATGAAAAAATTTTACAGTAGTACATTATCTGAATCTGTCCAGTATTATTTACTAAGCCCTCCTCAGCCTCTCCCCATTAAAAAGAAGTGCATTAAATTAATATTGTAGTTATTTAAGAACTAACTTTTTCCAGCGTGATTTAATTTTATGGAAAAAGTATTAATTAACATGACTTCTTGGTTTCCCATCAAAATACCGTTGAGCATATTTACACTGGTATTTCCAGGAAACTCCTTCTGCTAACTTTGTAAAGCACTTACTTTAGAGGAAGCATTTTAAACACTTCTGGTGGAAAAACACTCTATGCAACTTCAGCCTAAATTTCTAGGGATGTGGCTGATTTATTTTCTGGCCTAAACCATCTCTAAATGAGATTTAAGAGTTTAAAAGCTGGGAATAAATGTAAGGCTGGGCTACATTATATTTAGAAGAATGAGATTTGCAAGGGCAATGTCAGTATTAAATTTAGATGTGAAATGCAAACGTAGGAACTTTAAATGATGTTCCCACATTGTTAGGTGATGACTGACTCCCAAATGTATACATACATATGAACACATACATATACAGATACACATATTTAATATCTATTAATATATCTAGTGAATAATGGTATAATAGCACATATATATAGGGGGTACCAAAAAATGTATACACATTTTAAGAGATGTTATCTATGTATTACTTTTCTAAGTTGACTTGAATTATGTAGCAATGTGTAGTACGACGTTCGCTCAAAAGATGGTGTTAATCAAATGAATACTAGCGTCATTCATTGCATTACAATTTTAATAGTTTTTTCGTTTCTTAAAATGAATTTTTTGGCACCCTCTGTACACACACACACACACACACACACACACACACACGGACATACATAATAGATATCAACATGTATAATGTATATAATAGATATTGACATATATTATATATATTAATATATATAATTATCATATCTATAGGATATTAACACTATCAGTTTTTTTGTGAAGCTGTTATTCTCTTAGGAATAGCATGATTGAGAAATAGATACTTTTTCAAGTTTGTGTTTATACGTTTTTTTGTTGCGTTTTCCCACTGATAAAGCAGAATTTTAAATATAACTTGTCTTATTTTTATCTGTCCTCAATTTGAATGCATCCTAGTTCATTAAATTTAGAAATCCCTTCTCATTGGCCCTGCCCCTCTGCCATGGACTTAATGATCTGTAAAACACTTAAAAACACTAGAGGAGTTCATTTTTTAAAAGGAACCCTATGGAGAAGCTTTCTGAAATGTGAGAAAATCTTTTGTAATCAGCTATTTATTTATTTGTGCTTTAACCACTGACTTTCATATCATGGAGGTATTATTTGGCAGGGCAAACCTGAAGTGTGTTCTGTATCTTAATCTGATGATAGCTGATAACACCTTTTTTTTTTTGTCTGTTTTACTACTGTAACAAAACGAATTTAGAGCCTAATGAGCAGAATTGTTATCCAGAAGACAAGGTTTAGGTTCAGATGGGGGAAAAGAGGATGACAGGTAACCTGCATCAACATTCCTCTCCCATATTGTCATTATCATGTTCATAAACAGTATGGTGACGTGGATGACATCACCATAGGCCTGTCAGTATGCTGCAGAATATGGTGAGGGCAGCAGTACGAGCACATGTCTAGGCAATGTATACAGTAGGTAAGTTAATGTGCTTTGCTTGTGTCATTGAAGAAGTGGAGCAAGCTAGAGCTAAATTAGATAGAGCTTTTCTCAAGACCTGGTAATGAAGTGGGGAGTTAGCAGCAACTGGTTCTTTTCTCTTTGGGGGCATGCTTATGTGGCCTGAAGAGTTGAGCACACAGACTTGGGTTGGGTACTAGTAAATATGTGGGATGTGTATTAATATTTGGGACATGTTTTTCTGTTTGATTTTACTACTATACTTCAAATTTCATGCTTCCTAAAATCAAAGGCTTTTCACATTTCATATTTCTATGCATTGTTCTATGTCTGACCTTGGAATCATTATTTAAACTAGTCATAGTTCTTTTTTTCATCTATCAAACTTTATAACCTGTTGTTCTCTGGATCCTGTATGAAGCCTGAGCCTTTCTGCTTTTGTGTATAAATAGTCTCTTTGAATTTTCACCTGAGTCAGTAAAAAAGAAACATTATCTGCCTCTTCTATGATTTGTCTCTGGGTAGGAGGCCCCAAATTGCATTAGTTGTTGTTATTACCCTAATGCATTGAAAGTCTGATTTCACTATAATTTGTTCTTCACTTTCATCCCAGCACTAGGTCTCCTGATAATACTGCTTTCTAAATTGTGTCTATTAAATGTCTTATTTGGTATGATTATTTCACAGATTAATATCTTACATTTACCCAGGTTTCATTTCATTTCTTGTTCCTTTTTTTGTGACCCCTTTCGATCTTTGGTGTGAATTATCTTTTCCTGAGAATTGGAAGTAGCTCCTAAATTATAACCACCAACAAATTTCCTTCATTTTGACCTCACTTTCCAATGATGTCACTCAAGAAGACATGAGGTGCTTCTTACATTGAGATTTTATTGTATTGTGTTATCTATACCAGTAGCTCTCAAAGTTTAACATGCATATCAATCACTTGGAAATCTTGTTAAAATGCAGGTTGTGACTCAGTAGATCCGGGTGTGAATCTGAGATTCTGCATTTTAAACAAGCTCCAAGTGTGCTGGTATTGCTATCTCAGGTATCATACTTTAAGTAGCATTTTGCTAGACAAGTCCAGTTCATGCACACAACATAAACAATCTAATTAATTTCTAGTACAATTTTAATGCAATTTTTTGAAATTGTGGTTATTTGCAATGTTGAATTTCTTTGGCTTTGGGTTAGAGAAACTCTCTCACTTCAATATGACCTAAGAGGGAGATTAGAACTTGGTTTTCCCTTTTTCAGGTTATACGGTTCTGTTCTTGGATAGGAAAACGCTTACTTGGTTCTTTTCAAACCCTCTTGATGGTAAACTGTACTACTCAGCATTTGCCCACATTCAAACACATCACCTTTTCTGTCCATTCATAAATTTAGAGATCCCTTCTCACTGTAATACCATCATCTTGCCTTTTGTTTATTGGGAAGACTTATCTACTTATGTGGGATTTTACTCCTCAAATAACATAGGTTTTATTACTGACCCTCAAGGAACACAAATGCCTAGTTATTTCTATTGGTAGCTTCCCATTACAGAGTCAGTCCTCTACCCAGAACCACAAAGTCCCTCTCATTTCCATGGTGACTGAATGAAGAAGCAAGGATTACAAGTAGTCAGCCAGAGCATAGGAGACAGAAAAAAAATAAAAAAGAAGGCTTGAAATTTCTCCAGATTCAGAATATATGTATTCCATGGCACAGAGTGCAGTATCATTTCTGAAATATTTCACTTTCTGTGAAAACTGCCTACACTTCTTGATGGATATATTTTCAAGTTGTACAAGCATTCCCATACCTGTAATATGTGTATAAGCTCGCCTTTACTTTTGACAATTTTATTCACCATTAATGGTACATGGAGCTAAAAGTGATATATGTTTTAGACATGGCTTGATTTCAGGTGATGTATATCTGCAACTAGATAGTAAGGTTCTTTACAACAGCAATGTTGAATAGGTGCTTCTGTAATAATTAGACATCGTGCATTTGGACTTGACTGCTCAGGGAAACCATATATATTGTTACTGAAGTGCTGGGTACTTAAAAATGTTTTAGTTCATTCCGCAGTTAACAAAAATGACCCTGAAAAGTACACTGCTAGCAAGCAGTATTGCACCAATTATACCCTTCACTGCATTTGATTGTAGGGTTTTCTCTTTATTAGCTTAAAAGTGAGCAATACTAAGTCCAATTCCCCAGGGCCTTTTGTGCTTCTACAAATCATGTCAAGTTGCTCACAGCCACAGGATTCATTGCTCTGATTTACAGATGGCAGTACATAGGATGAGAATTTAGAAACAAAAATGGCAAAAAGCATGTAAGTCTTCAAAGTGTACAAATTTTCAATTCCAGAAAGTTTTATATCGAGGCAGATGTTCTTTCTGTGAGGATTCTTCATATTCCTTATTTTACAAGGATGCTTTTTAGAGAGTTCCACTTCTGAGAATGGCAGAGTACCTTGTGTTGCACTTCTTGTGCAGATAACTTACCACACACACACACACACACACACACACACACACACACACACTATCATCATCATCATCATCATCATCCTAAGGCACTAAAGAATGTCCTAAAAGGGCAGAAACTGGAGGGAATTTGATAATTTGAAGAAGGAAATGGCACCATCATTTTTGCCTGAGAACAGGCCCAGGTGGTACCAAGCAGGGAAGTAAAAATTCAGAGAGAAATCCATAGTCTTATTGGTTGAGAAATCAGCATTATATGCCATGAAAGCATCTAGAAACTGCATGAATACCTAGGGAAGGGGAAAGCTACAGAGAGAGGCCATCAGCTTCTGCATACGTACTCAATCCAAAGGTCTGCCTGACTTCTATCTGAGCTCTGCATGTGCTTAGCAGGCTCCAAACAGCCCAGGTATGACTGAAATAACAGAAAAGGTATTTCAGCGGCTGCTAAGTGCCAGAGGAGACAGACAGACTTTGGGGTTTGTGTTCAGAGAAGTTAACTCTCTGCTAAAACAAACAAAAACAGTACTGTCAGGTAGCAAAAAACAGAGTCAAGAATCTCTCTAAAATGTATCATCCACACAGTCCGGATACAGTAAAAAATAACCAGACATATGAAAAGGAGGAAGTTGTGAGGACTTTCAAAGGAAAGGGCAAGCATGACCCATTTTTAGAATTAGAGGTCAAGGATTCTGAGGCGCTTTTATAACTAGGCTCAGGATATAAGTAAAAATGTATTGATAATAAATGATAAGATTAAAACCCTTGCAATAAATAAAAACTATAAAAATGAACCAAAAAGACAATCTAGAGTTGAATGATGTGATAGCTGGAATAAAAAATTCACTACATAAGGGCCAGCTGAGTGGCTCAGTTGGTTAAGAGCTCGCTCAAGAGTCTGAGTTCTGAGCAACAGCTGTTCGAGTCCTGGCCTGAGCTGAGCAGCCGATGAGCTGCCAACAGGTGACTGGATGGCTCAGCTAAAAAAAAAAAAAATTCACTACATGGGCTGGCTTAACAGCATAATTGAGATGGCATAAGAAGAAAGACTCAGTGGATTTGAAGGGAGTCAACAGAAATTATTCCACCTGAAAAATAAAGAAAATAAAGACTTGAAAAACAAAAACAAAAAAACACACCAAAGGGTCTTAGGGACCCGTTGAACTATATAAAAAGTTCAATATACATTCAATAGGAGTCCCAGAAAAGAGGAAAGAAAGAATGGGATACAGAAACTATTGGAAGAAATAATGACTAAATATTGCCCAAATTTGGTAAATGCAGACATTTACAGGTTCAAGAAGCCCAGAGAAGCTTAAGATAAATGAATATTATAGGCAAATTTGAAGGCTTATAATATTTTAATAGTATGTAGAGGGCAAGTTGGGGAGGACTCCGAATTTGTAATATATCTGGAGAAAGCTGTACCAAAGGAATACGGAAAAATGGGAAAATAACATAAATGAATTCTCTCTTCATAGAATGTTAAATGGGAGTGTTATAAGAATACATTTATCCATTTGATAATTAAATAGAAATAATATTATTCAATTGCTTTGCCACTTAAATAAGGCCTAAGATTTCTCTGTTTCCCCGCCTCTGCTTCCCCCACCCCTTATCCTGGGGAAAAGAAAAGGGTGCAGTTCCTCTTATTGAGACCATTAAATTGAGGAGGGATGGCATTTTGTTATTTGGGCCAAGAGTCATTGTGATAACCAATAGTTTTTTATTTATAAGGTTGTGTATTGAACTAACGTCTCCACAATTACTACACCGTAGGGTGTTGAGCTTTCCAAGATAATTTCAGAATGATTTCTATTTAAAAGACATAAAATCAAACAGAAAGTTATTTTATAAAAAATAGGTGATCAAAATAACAACGAAAACCACTTTTATCCTTTATCCATTCAGAATATTAGAACAGGGTAACTGGAAAGCTATACTTGAAATGCAAGACAGTGTTTTTGTTAAGCTACTCTGAACAGATGAGTTATACATTCTCAACTGAACTAACACTGCATCTTTTCTATAATGCTGATGAGAGTCGAAAAAAGATGCCTCTTCAATATACTGCCTGATACATGGGAGATTAAGAGAGTCCAGCAGAATTTTGGAGGCCAAAAGATGGCGTGTCTGATTCTGAGAGATACGCTAACTCTTTAAATAGAATAAAAAGTTTGTATAAGATTTACTCTATTAGGTTTAATCAATTTTTATTTCATTGGTAGCTGAATTTTCTCTTATTGTCATACATGCTAAATATCTGAATTTCAAAGAGAACATGACAGCTTTACACAGAGCTGGAAGGGTACCACCCAAATTATTTACTTTGTTTACAGAGATTGTACCATTACTGGGATTCAATAATGTGATATCTAAATAAAAACCTTACTTTAATTACTGCTTTTATTTTATGTTTTTCAAAGCCCAGTTTTTAACAAATTTCGAAAACAGAAATTTGGACCCGGTCACTATTTGTTCTCCAGTTAATACCTCAAACAGCTTCAGGATAGACTTAGTTAACTTGGCAAAATGCCATCACAAGTGAATTAGCATGTTTAACAACTTGGCCAATCTCTCCCTCACCCCTACCCCAGGCAAAGCCTGTTTAATTTCAAGCAAGCTAGCATATAGTGGTCTAAATTCCATCCTGTGTTCATAACTTGAATTGGCTGATTTGGAGGCAGGCAGACTTCCTTCTCTATCGCATGCAATTTAGAAACAACAGCAGATTACCGGTTAAATTGGCTGAACAACTTCTGCCTCATATCAATTAATTTCTCCAAGGGTTTTTCCTAAACAAAGCATCTTTTCTACACAGGTGCAGAGAGTGTCTGACTACATATTATAGCACTATCTTTGACTACTTTCATTTTTAATGTTAGATCTCTGTCATAGAGAACAGCCTCAAAACTCTGGGGGAGGTGATCCACCATTATTCTACCACATTGATACAAGTATAAGAAATAAGAGTATCAATGTTCCAATACAGTAAGACTCTTTCTACAGAAGAGCTCTCACCTTCTGAAAGCACCACAATTGTGATGGATCTGAGGGTTTTCTAAAACAGTCAACAGAGAACAATATATTTGGAATCTACAGAAGCATTCTCCTTCTTTCTTAGTTTAACAAGAAACCTGAAACATGTGCAGTTAAAGTGATTTTTGAAATGGAAAGCAAACAATCCAGCTGAACTATCAAAATAAAGAACTCATACAACTCAGTAACAACAAAAAACGCCCAAACAATCCAATTAAAAAATGGACAGAGGACCTCAACAGACACTTCTCCCAAGAAGACTTACAAACGGCCAACAGATACATGAAAAAATGCTCAAATTCGCTAGCTATTAGTGAAATGCAAATCAAAATCACAATGAAATACCACCTTAACACCTGTTAGAATGGCTATCATCAACAAGACAAGGAATAACAAGTGTTGGAAAGGTTTTGGGGATAAAGAAACCCTCATACACTGCTGGTGGGAATGTAGATTGGTACAGCCACTACGAAAAACAGAATGGAGGTTCCTCAAAAACTTAAAAATAGAATTACAATACGACCCAGCATTTACCCCCAAAATCTGAAAACATTTATCTGTAAAGATATATGTACCCCTATATTCATTGCAGCCTTATTCATGGTAGCCAAAGCATGGAAACAACCAAAGTGTCCTTTGAAAGATGATCAGATAAAGAAGATACGGTACATATATACAATAGAATACTGCTCAGCACCATCTTATGAAACCTAGCACCATTTCATAAGAAAAAAATGAAATACTGCCATTTACGATAACATGGATGGATCTTGAGATTATCATGCTAAGCAAAATAAGTGAGAAGGAAAGAATCGAGAACCATATGATTTCACTCATATGTGGGATATAAAAATGAAAGGAACAAATGAACAAAACAAAACAAAAAGACTCACAGACTCAGACAACAGTTTAGTGGTTACCAGAGGGAAAGGGAGCAGAGAGAGATAGAAAAGGGTAAAGGGGGTGAAATATATGGTTATGGAAGGAGATTTGGCTTTGGGTGCTGAACACACAATGCAATATACAGATGATGTATTATAGAATTGCACGCTTGAAATGTATATAATTTCATTAACCAATGTCACCCCAATATAATAATAATAATAATAATAATAATAATAATAATAATAAATAATAAAACCTACCATCCAAGTCCACACCCTAAGCCTCATGAGCATCAGAAGTAAATGGAATGACCCTTTTTTAGAAACAGGGTTGAGAGGACCATGTGATCTTCATTAGTTTCTGGTCCATACAATTCAATTCTTAAGAAAAAGTGGTAGGCTAAAAAGTTGTATAGTGAAAGTGAGGCTTCATGCAAAGGGAAAATAATTCACTTTCCTCTTAGGGCTTCCTTAAGATCAAGATTGGTGGTTTACCTGTATTGTCCCCTCAGCCTCTGGCAGCTAACCAACACAGCTACCTATTCCTTCCAAACTTCCTTTTTCTCTTAATTCAGAGGTACTGGGAATTACCTAGGAATTACATTTTGTAATTAAGAACTCCCCAGACATAAGGAAGAATCCCGAAACTTGCCATATGGGACAATACTTGTACTTTAAAGTATTTTTAAAAAGCAAAATTTAGTGCAGATACAGGAATATTATCTAAGTACCATATTATTTGAGCATTTTGGAAAATTTCCTTATTTTTTATTTTCAATAGTTTTTATTATCACTAATGAATTCAACCACTTTAGAGAGTATATTAATGCTAAATTAGGAAATGGGAAAGTTTCTGATAGCAAAAGTTTATATTTATAAAAATATGGTATTATGCTTTAGAGGATGCTTTTCATGAATAGATTTATATAACAAGTTTTTATGGTGAAATTTTTTTTTTCCCTTTCAGAGGATGTTCAATGAAAAGTTTTTGTTTTTCAGAAGTTTTAGCACTGATTAAAAGTTATAATTATTTTGACCACGGGAAGAACATAACACATACTTCTGTGGAATATCTACTTCATATTTATGTACTCCCAGGATTTATTGGAAATATGGGAAAAGTTGGATTTATGGGAAAAGTCATGACGTATTTTTTCTATGTTTTTGTTGCAAAAATGCGTCATGACTTTTCCGACAACCCAATATTTAGTATCCCAGTATTAAACTTAAAAGAAAGCACATATCACTCCATTTCCTGTAAGTTACTACTTCTTGACACTGTACAATTCTTGGACATAATTACTTTGAGTCTCTAGAGTAAGATCAGTAAGCAACTAATGCCATTTCCTGGTAGAAGCAGACAGAACGAGACAATGACTACATAACTGAGATCAAATTATATCCACAGGGAATTAGGTGCTCTCTATATTCTACAAAAGTCTAAGGTAAAAGCTCACTAATCTGTATGATTGTGTGAAGAGCTCTTTTGAACTGGTGAAAAGTCTGAATTATACATTATTGGGAAAAAAATGCACTTTTCAGGTATATCCACTGGAAGGAATTGCTAACAAATGCTCATTTAAAACTGCACATTCATTGCTGGTTTTTATATGAATTTTGATAGCATACTTGAAATCTGTTAATTATCTTAAGTAGGTTAAACAGTTTCTTGAAATGTGTTTATACTAATAATTTGTTTAGCAAAGCAGGCCTTTTTGTATTATCATGAAAGTAAGTTGCAGCTTCTAATGACTAAACAGTCTGCATTTTAAATGAGTTATATCTAAAATTTACAAGTTTGCAGTTTTTCATTATTGGCCTCTGGAAAAATTCTAGGCCTTTCTTTCAGAGGTCCATTACTCTCATTCAATATTCATAAATGTATTACTTTAATTAAATATTACTATTTCCTGATAGAATACTGTTTTCAAGTTTAGATGACAGAGTTCTGTAGTAGACAATAAGCCTAAAGTTTTTCTTTCAGTCATATATTCCCAGATTCTAATTGTAAGTCTAAGGAATTCTGAGAATATGAAATCTTTTTATAAGTATGGTATTCTCCAAACAGCAAGTTAAGTTTTTTTGTAGGGAAATAAGAATATTATGAGGCTTAACTAGTATCTAGCTAGCTCTCTGACAGTCTTCTCTACAGAGCCCAACAGGCTATCACAGTCAGCTGTCAATGCCTTCTGGAAATCGAGTTCCACCTTGCCAGAAGTGGTTCTTCCTTTTTGAGAGGGATGTAGAGCAGTTCAGGGATTGGGTTTTGATTTCCTGTTACCTGGGTCCAGATCCCAGCTTGACTATTTACTAGCTTTGCCTCGTGCTCTCATCTGTAAAGCAGGGATCTCAGTAAGACGGACTTCACAGGTCGCTCTGAACAGGTAACTGCGGTAAGGCACCGAGCCCAGGCATGGTACTCAGTAGGAGCCAGGTGAAAGTTACCAATTGTTACCTATTGCCTAGACATGTATCAAAAAAGGAAAATAAGGGCTATTTGGTACAAATTGTTCTTACTGAATTTTCATTTCCCTTACCCCTACTCACGCACACAGTTTTAGACAAATCCTGCTTCCAAAGGAACACTGTATACTTTTCCATATATATATTTTCTTGAAATGTGCATATATATAATTTTCTAGGGGACCAAATTAAACTACATTCAGAAATTTTCAGGATTCAAAAAATTTCAGAATTTGGTAAAACCAGTGCATTTTCAGTTTTGGCACTTTTCCTGTGTGTGATGATTTCTCAGATGACCAGTAGCTCCGTTTGATCACATCTGCAAATCTTTCATTTCCCTGGGTTGCAATTTGTCTGGGACTAGAGACTAGAATTTAATAAAGTGGCTAAGTACTATTTGACTAAACTCACTCTTGTAGAGGCAAAGGCAATTCCCATGCGCTGCTCTTTCCAGATTGAGACGAATCTTCCAGTGAAAACAATGGAAACAAAATAGGAGTTGAGTAGGTTTGCCAACTTTGTGTCACTTGTAAATATTTAACAATTTTACATTTACTTTCCTAAAGAATGGTCTGATCGCCACTCATTTTCATCTGGAGCCCCAAAAGGCCAATATTTACTGATGAAATTGATATTATTCATATTTATTCTTTTCTTTCCAACTCAAAATGTCTACCTATTGGCATCCTCCTTCCACCATCTTCAACGAAGCATTCATTTATTTGCAAGGCAAAACATTTTTGGGAAAATACTCTTAGTATAAATACAGGCTCACAAATCCCTGTGGGAAAGGTAAGATTATAAAAAAATAAATTGGGCTAAATTTTGAAACACGGTCACACTTTCCTCTGTTAATAAACTCTAGTCTCACCTTGTTAATCACGGCTGACTCAGGTTACATGGTTCTAACCTGCATTCCATACATATTTGGCATAACACATAAAAACCTCAAAAATATTCTCTGATGGAGATGGTGGTGTACCTCTCGTTGTATGCACAGTTATGCTCTGCTTTGGATTGTTGTTTGACTCTCTATATATGCACTATACTGAAATTTCCTCAAAGATAACTGTGGCGCTCTCTACTCCCCTAACCCCAGCGTAGCCTGCACCCCATCCCACCCCACCCCACCCCACCCCAGCTCTAGCATTTTACATCTTGTAACACTCAATAAAAACTAAGAAGTGGATAAAAATTTAAATCGTTTTTCTGGGAATTTTTCTTTGGCCCAAGAGTGTGAGTACAGGTGTCCTCCAGGGACTTCCAGAGAAAAACATATAGGAGTACTTACAGAACATATACAAGCATAGGGGAGAGCACCCACATACAGATCTAGGGTACTTTCAGACACCTTATAGGTGTTCTTTGGGTTCTCTGCAGACCTGCATACACTGCAGTGCTTGAATAATGACTGTATGAATGGGCGTTTCACCTGGAGTAGTAACAAAGATGCTCTAATGTCTTCGGCAGTATGTCCAGGGGTTTGCTTACCATTAAGTATAAATAGGTCATTGCCTGGTACGTTGGGCAGTTAATGGAACTAGAAGCCCTTAAGAGATTGCTTACCATGGGAGGGTCTAAATTCCATTCATATACCCAGTTACTGCCTAGATGGCTGTTTTTATATAAAACTGAGGTGACTTAAGACAGAAAGACGGCAATGTTCACATCAGCTGTTCGGCTGGGCGCACTGCCAGACTTCCACACACATCTAGACAGTCACTGTAGCTGCTGAAGGAGAAACCTGGCGATGGGGAGAACAAAGCAGCAGTGGGAGGCCTCTGCGGACCTTAGGATCCGGGCTTCTCCCCCATGTCTGAGGCTCTCTCTTCTCCATTACTCTCTGGCTCTCTTCATCTCCAGCACTTTCAAAGATATAAATCAGCAGAGCAGAAGGACAAGGTTCATTAAGGCAACTGGTCGGGGGAAACACATGCATATAACTACATACATGAAACCCACACTAGGTTTGTTGTAGAAGAGTTAAAGTCAAGTACTCCAAAAGCAAGAGACAGAACAGAAGGAGGAAGAGATGAGCCATAAACAGAGTGCACGGTGAGGACCAGCCCTGCTGGTAGGATGGCATGTGGCTAAGGCTCTTGATGACAGTGGTTAAGGGCCTGAGGAGAGGCGCTGGTATGCCTGAAGAAGTAATGATTTATCCTGAGTCCCCTGAATACAGGTAAGACAAGCAGGTTCATGTTATTCCCAGTATAATCCGCTACCACAGGTCACTGGAAGGGAGGTGGAAAGCGCACCATTTTTGCCCACAGCTTAGTAGAATCTTAATCTGCTAAGTGTCAACCCAGAATTACATCTAAAGCATTAGAAGCAATGACCCTCTCTGCACAGGATGATAAGAAGCAGTAAAGGGTGGTGGGCAAGTGTGCAGGTTTTATGAGCACGTAGATCTGGGCTCGCATGCTGCCTCTGCTCCTACTAGAGTGGGATCTTTTCTCAACCGGAAAAAAGAGAATAATGACTCCAACCTTCCAAGGATTGTTGTAAGGATTACAGTGGGCGACATAAAAAGCCCTCAAAACAATAGTACAGAACAACCTGTTGATGATACTTTATTTTTATCATCATTATTATTAATTCTTTATTTCTTTGGGCCAATGACCTTGAAGGCATGAACTGACATTAATAGCTTCATCTGTTTCACAAAAAGAACACGTACATCGTTGAATGGTAGAAGCAGAGCTTAGCCTGGCTGTGCATTCAGTGGGTAAAGTTTAGGGGCGTCACTGCCCCCTGGAATAACAAGGCTGATCCTACTGCCAAGATATGGGATGGTAAGACCCTGTAAGATATAGTTTAAGGAACAAAGAAATTCTTGAAGTGGGAACGTTAGTGTGTGGAGAAGATATAAGAAAGTTTTCATACTAAAGAATCATTCTATTTATGATCATGACATAAAGAGTTAAGAGATCTGGTGAAAGTAGATTTTGTGTCTTAGAGAATTCGAAACACCCTCATTGCCACAATCATAGGTAGCTGATATTGTAATCTTTCTTTATAGCATTGTAGAGTCTCTTCAGGGTAGAAGGGGATTCATAATTTATAAACTCCAGGGTACATACATTAATGAGTAAAAAGTATTTCTTAGTCTGGTTAACAGTTTTTTGACATCCCTCAAGTAATAAAAATACTTAAAACTCTTTGTATTAAATTGTGATGAGCCTAGAAATGCTAAGAAGAAGAGAGAAAGACATGATTTGATACAGAGTAGTAGATCTGATTTTGGTGTGTGGAAATTTATATAAATTTGTGTTTGTCGCACTGATTTTGATAACATGCCATAAAACTTTGGTTAATGCTAAGAGGAAAGACATAGCTAACACTATAAATTGACTTAGATATCTCTGCCTCACATTTTTTGGTAGCAAATAAAATTTATCACTTCATTATCCCTTCCTGGCAGTTGGAAGTTGTAGACTTTAATGGAAGGTGCCAGGGTTGCTAATAGAATCTTCTCATCACAGATGAAGGAAATGTAAAAGCAAATCTCACAAAGATTTAATGGGATTTATGCTAAAAAACAACAGCACCCAAAAGCACAAACTAAGAATAAAACCACTGCCCTCTCAGGAGATGGAATTAATTATCTAACAGATTTGTAACTCTTTTTCCATTGTAAATAAAAATACAGCAATTTTCACAAGTGATCATTTGGCCACAGCCATTGTTCATTGATTGGAATTAATGAAAACATTTACATAAAGCTTATACTGTTTTCATCCCTCCAGACATAGTTCATCTGTCCCTTCCCAGTTGCTTCTGATCTTCTAGGTTAAGATGGACATTTGCTCTTTTCTGCTTCTAAAACTCTGATATCATAATAGCAGTTATGCTGAGAGGAGGAACAGTTAAGTGGCAAAGGGTTTGCATCATGCTTTCACTATTGAATATCTAAACTTCTATAAGCTTCAGTTTTCATCTTTGTACAATGGTGCTATATATGCAAATGCATTGATATATGTAAATGTGTATATGTATAAATAACTATGTAAAACATTTAAAGAGTTTATTTCTATTACCATATTACTTTTTATAATGGATGTCCCTTGATGATAAAGGGTTTATCTTGTTCATTATTCAATCTCAATTATCTACCACAATGCCTGGTGTGTAACAGATACTCAGTATTTGTTGAATGAGTAAATATATATTTAATGATTAAAATCCAAACTCAAATTAAAGTTCCCGAGCTAGGCAGAGAGATGTAAAAACAAATTCTAATTAGTACCAAAAATCAAATCTGTCACAAATATCCTGTGAGTTCAGAAAAGATATATGATATTTGTTTCCAGCATAATTTTTTAGAGGATGCATCTTAGATGATAGGAAGTACAAAAGCAGAAACTTGAAGTAAAAAAAACAAAACAAAATCAAAACATGGTTTTGGACTCTACAACTTTGCAATAGTAATGCCCACAAAATGCACAAACTGTACCTGAGTGAATGGAAATTCAACCTCAAGAGTTTTATCTTTATTTCTATAAATGCTATAATTTTATTATCCATTAATAATAATGCTATTATAAAACAAAATATCAATGCATATAGTAAAGCATTAGAGATGTATTTGGCTTAGAATTTCCAAATAACTGTCCCACTGGGTTTGTTTGTGGAAGGGCGGGGAGCACATTAGGGGAGAAGAGCCCAGCCCTGCAGGTAACACTATCAGCAATCCATTTAAGGTTCTCTTCCGGGAGCTGAGGCCTCAGGCAAGGCCAGCTTTTGTTAACAGAGGCTGCAGGCACTGGCTGATCCTATGATGCCCAGGGAGTGGAAGGTCTACCAAAGGACCTAATCAAATCTTCCATCTTTAAGAAGCAGCTTCCCATTTGCATTGTGAAGCCACATCCCTTACCTGCCTCACTCCTTAAGGAGCCAGATGTTGCCCTTCTTGATTTCTGAGCCCTAGCCAGCTTCCCTGATGCCCAACGCCTAAAGTGTTCCAGTCTATCTACACCCAGCTGCCAGCAAGTTGGCAGAGGAAAATACATTTGTTTATGCCCCCAGCTATCCATTTTCTTTAAGCTGGTTTCCAGCCGAGATTTTATCTAGGTACCAGTTATTCTTGTTCAATGGTTAAATCCCAAAGGCTACCTGATTAAAAGTAATTTGGACATAAAACATGTCTTTGATATTTCTCATATGATATGTCTGACTTTGTCCCTAGAAGTATTACTTGGATGCTTGTCCTCTAGTTTCTTCCAGAGTCAGTTGTTTACTTCTAAAAATTAATTTAATGTATTTATGTATATTTACACACAGCAAAATGTACATTTTATAAGTATACAGTTGGAGGAGTTTGTACAAATAAATATATCCAAGAAACTATCACCCTAATTAAGATATAGGGAATTTTTATCACTCCAGAAAATTCCCTTGTGCCTTTTTACAGTCAATCTCTACTTATCACTGTTGTGATTTCTAATAATATAGATTTGTTTTTCTTGTACTCAAACTGCACATAAATGGTATGATTTAGTAAATACTCTTTTGTGTCTGGCTTCTTCCCTTAACATAATATTTTTGAAATGCATCTATCTCAAGCTTTATGGAGATGTGTTTTCATTTCTCTTGGATCCATACCTGGGGATAGAATTGTTGGGTCTTATAAAAAAGTGCAGAAGAGTTTTCCAAAGTGGTTGCTGCATTGTATACACCCATTAGCAAAGTATAAGAATTCTTGCAGCTCCACGTTCTTGCCATCATTTGATCTTGTCAATCTTTTCAATTTTAGCCACTGGAGTAGGTGTGAAGTAGTATCACACAGTGGTGTTTACCTGCACTTTCTAATGTTACCTAAGCATTTTTCTGTTTTTCCTTACCCAGGTATGTCAGTTCTTACCTAGGGGTGTCCTTCAATTAGAAGGATATCATTCCTAATCAGAAGCCAGGCTACATAAACTAGAGTGGTGTGCAAGGTCACCTGTGTGATGGAATATAAGTTGGTGATGACAGAAGATGCATCTACCAAACATTTCTTTGCCCACTTCTGCTAAGCTTCCTTTGGGTTTCCCCAGAGGGGCAGAATGAACCATCACCACAGAGAGGTGTTTCAGGATCTTGGTGAATTAATTAAGCAGCATTCTATTCAGTTTTGTGCAAAAGGGATAAAGGAAGAATAAAGGCAAGGGAGTGAGCCCACCAAATGCCGGAGCTTTGACTCTATCTTGTTTCCCTTACTCAACTGCCTCATACAAGGCCTATTCTCAAGGCCTTGACTCCTACCTAACCAGTTAATGCATTCCTCTTAGCCTGGGGAAATTATCCTTCCAGCTCATTAGAATCAAGTGCATCTCTTATTAATGGATTCAAAGTGGAAAAAAACCCCCCACATTTCATATAATTTAGGCTAAATAAATATTTTCCACACAGTGTAAATCAATAGAACTGTCCTTTCATGCATCTTTCCACCACTGAATATTCTATATGGCATTTCACAGAAATATGATTTGATTTGAGAACATCTGCAACAGTCTGGAACATATTTTCCCCTGTACTTGACTTTCAGCTCATTATAGCTTTCAGATGTTCTCTCAGCAATCCTGTGACATATTGGAGTGTTACTGAACAAACATCAGTGAAGCCTATGTCTTGAGTAGTGTCAATCTCAGTTGAAAATGTTTCAGCTTCCTTAGCATCAACACTAGAAGAATTTAATTAACCCAATGAAACTTTCAAAATGATAGTTAATGCATGTAAGAAATGAGAAATCAGAAAAGTGGAGGGAGAGGGGATAAGTGCTTAACCTTCCACAAGCTGATGCCTGCCACCCTCAGCCCGTGCTCAGGCAGCCACGAGAAGCCTCTCTGCTTTGTGCAGCCTCCCACATTTTGCCATGAAACCTCTGGCTTGCTCTGTTGCCCCTTGGGGATGGAGAAGGTGGAGGTGGCAACTACTGCTGTCACACTTCCCTGGTTCCCGAACAAGGTCAGTTTCCAGCCTCTAATCTGCTCCCATCCAGCTGCTCTCATGTTTTTCATAGGTGGGGCTAGGACACCAAGGTCAGAAAAGCACTGTCTGCAGTGACACGGTTTTTTGCCCACCGCTGCTATTACATTAAGGAAGCAGCTGGTGAGATAATGCATGCCAAAGTGCTTTGTAAATTATAAAGTGCTTATATAATTGTCAGGGATAATCACTACTGTTGTTTTATTCCTGGGTTGTAGGAAGAGCACTGAACTGCATTATTGGGTGGCAAAGTCCACCAGAAAGCTGAATAGATAGGGGTTTAGGGTTCAGAGGGGGTTCTTTGATGAGACTACAAATTTGAATGATAACAAGATGGAGAGTTAAATTGGCTTCCTGGGTCGGATGAGCAACTACCGTAATATGACAGCTATGGACAGGAATACTAGTATTTAAGGGCCCAAAGATAGGGGAGGGGGTCCTAAAAGATTAAATCCAAGAAAGTTCTCTCCACACACAGAAATGTTGTTTACCCCCAGGCCTTTGCGTGCTTTCTGCCTTAGCCTGGGGTGGTCTTCCTATACTTAACTAGACCTTAAGTTTTAGATTGTTCTGGAAAACATTCTCAAACTCCCTTCCACCTCTGCTATCCTATGTATGTATGTAATTACCACACGTATTATAAATAACTCTTTGTCTATTCAACACTAGTTCCTGATCCTTTCAATGGAGGGCAGTTATATTACGATTAATATTTGCATCAATAATGCTTGGCACATACTAGGCACTAATAGTTGTTTGCTTGATAAAAAGTAAACGAGAAATCAAAGAAGAAATTTCAAATTTGAAAAAGTGGTCACTTGTTGAACATAACAAGATCTAATAAAGCAAAGTAAAGTGATAAAGACTGAGGAATTACTGGATTTGGTGATCACTAAAACATTAATAACTTTAGCAAGAGCAGTTTTAGTGATTTTGGGAGTGGGGATGAGTAGGAATGTACTTTTGATGGGTTGAAGACAGAAAAGCAAGTAAGGAACAAGAAACAGTGAGCAGAGACAATGTTTTCTACAATCTGACCTGTGAAAGGAAGAAGAAATTTAGACCATTACTTGCTTCTTTCAACAATCCTATGAGATATATATTATTATCCCAAGTTTTTGGATGAGGAAATGGTGGCTAAAAGAAAGTATATGAGTTGCTCAAGGCCTTACTACTGCTAAGGGAGGCTACATGTAAGGTACACATTCTGCTCAGTTTCTTCAGTTAGATTAGGCCAATTGTTGTGTACCATCACAATAATTTCTTTAAAACCAGGTACAATGCAGAAATAAACATTTTCTTCACTGTATGGTTTGGGGAAAAAAAGGCTATTTAGTATCTTCAGGCACTTTGCCGCGAGATCTGACTTGGGATGCAGTGATGTAATGGGAAAGTGTATTGTGGTATTAGCTGCCGGCACATGGGAAGAGGTACAGAAAGGAAAATCACTAAAAATGAGCTCTTCCGTTTTACAATTTTCGAAGGCCTACAGAGCCATCAAGCCCTCTGGCAACAGCTGCAAGTTATTTGGAATTCTATATTAATCCTCACCGGCTGGTTGTACTGTGGTAATAATCAATCCCGAAATCTCAGTGACTTAACACAATGAAAGTTGATCTCTCACTCACAAAAAGAAATTCTGTTTTTTATATGTGATGTGTCAGCGATGCAGGACATTCATTTTATGTTTGGCCATCTTTTCAACATGAGATTTCAGTGTTCGCTGGGGCAAAGGAAGGGAACATGGAAAACTGAGTGCCAGCTCTGCAGTGCTGCCACCCAGAATCACATACCACACACACTTCCCTCATATCTCATTAACTAACGCAAGTCCCCTCATCATATGGAACGTCCGTGAGGCACAGCGGTTGGCTTTGCCTACAGAACCCGGAAATACTAGTGAGCAGTACCCATGCCTGCCACAGACACCGAAGGCCTGAACGGAGGCCTGTCCTACATCTCAAAGAAGATTGTATGCTGTAGTTCTAGGAAAATTCCATTTTCCGGCGAGGCCTGGCTTACCACAAGTGCCATATGTTTACTTTCATTTTTTGCCTTGGGACCTACATTAAATGGAAAGAAAAATTGGGGAACATTTTAGCTCTGAAAGATGACCAGTTGACAGCCCTGAAACGATGGGTGACATTCTACAGTTCAATTGGACTGGGCACCTGAAGAGAATAACTGCCAGCAAAGGATCTAGAGAAGGTTCTACAGTTTGAGATGAAATGGGATAAAATTGGTAAGGGGAGAAGACAGGCAAAATGCTTTAAAGAAGTACGTATGACAACAGGTTTTCAGAAGGCACGGTCTTGACATGGCTTGCTGGGAACAGTCCACAGCAGACCAGCCAGCATGGCACGAGGTACGGAGTGAGGGCTTCAGGGCACTTCCCCTCTGTGAGGCAACTTGGCAGTGCCTGACACTATAAATCAAAGGATTCTCTGCGCAGGTTGTAGTCACATCTCCTCAAACACATTTCTAGGGGTCACCTGTGACCATGAAGCATGGACTATTACAGGCTATGGATTTGGGACCCGGTAAAATTGTTTTCCAATGTCTATACAACATAAAATAGAATGTTTAGAAATTAGGTGGTTAACTAGATCTATATTGGCAACCAAATAGAGTAACCAGGTTTCTAAGGAGAAGAGGAAATGGGATAGATGTTTCATCTAGATATCTCAACTGTGTGGTTAACGGAGATGCCAGTTATTTAGTGCAATTGAAGATATCTTGGTCTATCTTTCCTAAGCTTCCAGCATTTTGGTAAAACTGCTCAACAGCAGTTACAATCCATATAATTTGAAAGCCAAAAAAATTAATTATGGTTTGTTTTGTTTGATTTCTTTTTGGGGGGGAGCGTAAATCAGATCCCCTTTTTAATTGAAAATAATAGACTTAAAATTTTCACAAATATTAGATTAGGACAAATTGGCATGAAACTGAATATAATTAGAGTTTCTGTTAACTATTTACATTTTCAAAATGACTCTTTTGACTCCTTTAATTACCAGAAAAGTATATCTTTTATCTAATGCTCCCTTTACTCAAGCAGGCAGATGGGCTTAGACAGAAATATAACAAATACATATTTTTTTTCCTCAGGAAGAATCTCAGGGACATAGCTCAGAATTACACAAAGATATTTTGCCCTACTCCATAAAACCAGGATTAGGAACAAAGCTAACTGGTTTGCAATAAAGGTCCACTGATTTTGAAGAGGTCTTAGGAGAGGATAAGGGATGAATTCAAGGACAGTGTTTGAATTTATCTTACATGCTTATGGCAATGGTTTCTTTATACATTCTCAATCCCTACCCAGAACAAAAAAAATCCTATATATTTTTTCCTGGCCAAAAAATAATAGCAGAATTAATGTGGGTAAGGCATGTTGAAGATATAAAGCACTTTTATAGAAGTTCTCACTTTATATAGAAGTATATAATTAATATTAATAAGGTGCACTCTGCTTAAAGTAGTATATTTGATGAAGTATGAGGAATTACGCTTAACCACTTACTTTCATGAAAGTGACAAAGAAAATAATGACATTTGCACTGGTCAATTAGATGTCACTTTTATGAGTGAGGACAAATAAGGACTCATCATTTTTAAAAGCATAATGGTTGAAGGCAAAGCATGATGGGATGCTGTCAAGAGAGTAAAAATGTTTTACGGCTTACATTTTATTTCAGGCATACAGTGGTGGACCACAATGAGGCAGCTGCAGTGGTTACACATTCAAAAGCTCATTTTTGCCCAGATTCCTATATCAGCCTAACTGTAGGTGCTCCACATTCAGAGAAGTGGAAAGGCATATTCTGCAACATCTTGTCCTGTGTCCATGCCCATGCAGGCATTGCCAATCAATCACACGCCTCTGTGGGCTTGGCTTGGTGTCACAACACTCTTCTACATAGTGCTCCTGGCAACCACTACCATCTGATCAGAGTTTCCCTGTGAGATGAACCCACGTACCCAAGAGATGGGAAAGAAACTGAGCTGGGAAGGCTTACAGGGGCACAAACTCTTCTGACTGTAAGCAATGCAAAACTACTTTTTTCCATAACGTGAGAGACTTCTACCAGCACCTCTTCTAATGGTTCATATTAAATTCTGATATTGTTACCCTGATTTGGCAACAGCAGTAGACTCCTCCCTTCTACCTATTTTAAGACCAGTGACAGACCGCTCATGGCCATTTTGTTGCCCAAACCCCAAATTAACAAATTTTATCTCCATTTTACCTGGAAAGTGAACACTTCTGAATTGTTTAGAAGCCTTTTTGGTGAAAGAGTGCTTCAAGGGACAAAAATGCTAGCTTTGGACCAGATCCAACAAAACTAAGCAAGTAACATCATGTTATCAATAGAAGGCCAAGAGTAAGTATAAAAATAATGTGTAAGTATCAGCTGGAAAATCTATACAAAAGGTACAAAAAAATCAACTCATAAAATATTTTCAAATGTTTATGTTTACCCTAATATTATTCATATATTTTGCATATGGACATGTCACATATCCAAATTCTATCTATCTATCTTAGAATTAATTGTAATAACTGCCATGTATTGAGTGTCTGTTATGTGCTATACACTTTACAGATATGATTTGTAATCCTCACAAAGCACCTGTGAAATAGGTATCATTATCTCCGTTTGCTGTTAGAAAAATGGAGGATTGTGGGAATTATGAAGCTGGCCCAAGTTCACCCAGTAGGAGACATGTAACCTGGATTCAAACCCATACCTATTTTACTGTAAAAACTGCACTCTTTTCGCTATATCACGTGGGCTTCTTTGTGGGATCATTACACATTAATCAGCTGATCAGACACTCAGAACTACAAGAGGGGGCTATCAAATCTTATCCAACATTGTCTGCTTCCAAGTAGAAATAATCACCACTTATAACAGGTGTCTGTCTGCCCTATTCTTAAAGAATATTTGGGATTTCACTGTTCTATCGAAGATACTGATCAAGCGATCTGATGATATTTAGACATGTAAATAAGTCCCCATAATATCTATACAGTAGACTCTGATTTGGTAATTTTTGAAAGTTTAAACTTCCAGGAACTGGTATTTTGTTTGTTGGCCATGTCCTATGAAATGAACTAAAACAATTAAAAAATATTTAGCCTCATGCAATCTGGCTACAGTCATAGAAAGTGACCTCAAGATACTGCTTTCTATTTCAGTCATTACCCAAGTAACTGACAGAAATGTAAAATATCATCTGGAACTTTTCTAACATTATAATGTACCAAAGTGGCAGCCCCAGGGAGAGTAGCCCCACAGTGAAAGCGGCAATGGGAGAAAATAACATGGACAAAACCAACAGGACCATAGAATGAATGTGAAGGAAAATGGTTTGCATTTCCCTTGCTCCCTCTTTTCTGGGCTAGCTCTGCACGTGGTTACTAGAGACAAGCACACAAAAAAGTTATGGGAGATGGATGGGAGTTAGCTGGGAGAGCCTGCCCACCGGCAGGTCCCTCACAATGGATTTTTCATTGTAAGATTCCATATCTTGAGTTGAGAAGATTAAATTCTTTAAAATTATTCTGGCTCACATTTATAAAGTACTCTATACATTTATTCTGGTTCAAAGTTCTTTCGGTGATATAAGTATCATGGATATTTTCTACCCTGCTGTGACTTGAATTTTCATTTTCTGAACTGTCTTTTGATGAGCAGGAGTTAATTTCGATGAAGCAGAACATCATTTTTTTTCTTGTATGGCTAGTGCTTTTTGTATTGTATCTAAGAAATTTTTCCTTATCCCAAGGTCACAAAGATATTTACTTATGTTTTCCTTAAAAATTTTATAGTCTCAGCTTTTATTTTTGCATCTGTGATATACTCAAAATTACTTTTTGTGTCCTGTGTGAAAAATGTATAATGTTCATTAAAAAAAAATGTGTTCACAAAACAGTTATGTCTAAATGCTTATTTAATACCATATATTTATAATATTGGAAGAGTGAAAACAGCCCAAATGTCATTTTTAATGGGTATTCAAATTGTGGTATGTCTGTACAATAGAATATTATTTACCAATAACAAGAAATGAATTACTTAACACCCAGAACAACATGGATAAAATCTCCAAAACATTGTGCTGAGTGAAAGGAAACACACAAAAACATACATTCTGTAGAATTCTGATTGCATGACGCTAAAGAATATGAACAAACTAATGCATGACAATAGAAACTAGACTGTGTCTGCTTCTAGTGGTAGGACAGATAACTGGGCAAATGCAGCAGGACTTGTCTGAGGGGTTGGCAACACTCTACATCTTGATAGAAGTGAGCATTTCATGGGTGTACGCGCTTGTCAAAACGTGTCAAATGGTTCATTTCAGACCTGTGCATTTTTTCTTCAGGTAACTTTTATCTCAATTTGGAAAAATAAAAAGCATGGGACAATAAATAGCTTGGAAGACATAAAAACTTTTGCAGGTGTGGTAAATAGGAGAGCACCCTTCTCTCCTGAGACTGTTATTATTGGGTCTTTTATAATGGTTCTGCTTGTGACGTATATTCCCTTTAGACATTCTTTTGTTTACTGTGTTAGATAATGCACCAGAAACAAATAAACAGACATCTACAAATAAATTACCACAACCAGATAGCAGTAGTTTTATAAAATCATATTACTTTTGTCTTTAAAATAACAGGAGCATGATGTATCTGGTCATTTTTGGTTTCTATCATCAAAACAATGCCTTGTTTTAGGAATTCCTGTACAAGCACCATGACAGTTTTTCTGATTTTATCCTAATGAAAGCTTTTGAATGTGCACAGATATGTCCACTTATTAATATCACTGATATTATTTCATCATGTTTTAATACATACTGAAAGTAATTTGGCACATTTACGGTTTTCTTCTAAAATGACTGTTATTCTTGGAAGGGCCTGGCTGGAATTTGAATTAAAAAGTGGCTTTCTTTCTATCTTCTAAATTAGGACACTACAGACAGTTTGTGCAACGTAATTCTATAAACATGTAGCACTGTGCTAGGTGCTTGAAAATTCAAGGATAAGTAAGAGGCGATCTCTGTTTTCAAGATGTGTATAATGAATTCCGTGGTGGGCAAGAAGACATATGATAATGCAATAACTGCAATACCAATTATACGAAAAAGGACTATAGGAGAACAGAGAAAGGAGAGATCCCATTTTCCTGGGGTCAGAGGAAGAGGAAGATGGCTTTACAAAGCAAATGACATTTAAGATCGATCTTAAAGTAAACGAGTGATTGATCAACATTTTCATCCAGCAATTCAGCTGCCAGGCCATTGCTCCTGCATGGTAGATGCTGTCAGGCGTTGGCACACAGGGTGTGATCTAGGGCCTCAAGAAGCTTGTACTCCAGGTACATTTTGCCAAGACAAGAAGCAATAAAGGTTGCTCACCTGCCTACCTCACTCTTTCCACTCTGGCTTCTTTCTATCTCATTTTACTAAACTAGACTCAGACACAAAAGGGACTATAGGTTCAAACTTATGTTTTTCTTTTATGTTCTTTGCTTTTCTGATGTAATGGGAAAAGTAATGGCTAGATAAGCCAAATGACTACTAAGTTTTAATGCTACCACTTATTTGAGTTCTTACATTCATTTATTCATTTGTTTACTTAATCAGTCAGCATTTATGAAGCCCTCACTGTGTCTCAGTGGGCATCTAAGGAATTGAGACACAAAGGGCGAATCGGACAGTGAGTATCTGGTAGAGGGAACAGACATGTAAAAATGCAAATGCTGTGTGATACCTGTTGTAATTAAGGTTGAGGAAGAGAAGGAGAAATTCATTCTGGTGTAGAGTCAGAGAATAGCTGAGAAAGAAGAGGGTGCTTGAGAGTTTCTCTTTAGGGAGCTGCAAAGACATTCCAGATGCAGGAAACAGCACGAGCACATGCACGCAGACGGCCAGCACCCTGCAGCTTTGGTCTGGGCCGCTTCCCGTTCCAGGGCTCTGGCTCTGGACGCCTGCTCTCATCTCAAGCACAGGAAAGAGAAGTCATTTCCGTCCTTCTGACTGCAAAAGTTTCTGTCCTAATATTGGAGCATCCAATTTCCTTCATGTTTCTCAAGTGAATAATCTCAACATAATTCTTACTTGCCTCACCTAAAAATGCCAGATACTACTGTTTTATTTTTTGACATCCCTAAAATGTGTACGTTGCCTCCAACTCTAAAGAATAGTTTGTGGATAAAGGTATAATTACAGTTATGCTCTCATTTAAGTGTTCTCCACAACCCCTTACCTAAGATTCTTGGTGCCAAGTGCATCTCAGAATGCAGGATTGGTTTTGGGACTTTAGAAGACTGAAATGGTGCACATACCACATTTTACCTAATACCCCCAGCAAGGTGTGAGGTAGCAACCTAGAATCAAACACATTAGTCTCTCTGCAGTAAACATTTAAATGTTCACCCTAAGAGGAATAAATAAAGATTATAAATAGCCTCGCATCAGTTCAGGCCAGGTTTGCTGCCAAATGAGTTATGTGAAACATTTGGTTTCAGCGCTTTTTGGATTTAGGAATTGTTAATGAGGGATTGTGGACTTGTATTGTGATTATCTTCACATCATAGTTTTAGAAACAGATTTAGAGAGATTAATGAATGTGTTTAAGTTGCCTAGCTGGTAAATGACGCGGCATCATGTGAGCCTAACAGTCTTACCCGGCTGGACCCCTGCTAGCAAACCCTGTCCTCTATGCAGCAAGCAACCACTGTTATTGAGTTGCCCAGGTTTTCACCAGGGAGAATGGGGGATTAAGATAACAGTATAAAATAACAGTCAATTTTGCTATGGAGACCCTTCCTATCTGAGGATACTGTAAATAGCCTCTTCTTCCTTATCTGCACCGACTTCCTCATTGCAGGCTGTCTGCATGGACCCTGGGTGTGGTATTGTGGCAGCAATTTACTATGTCTTTGGTCCACTGCTGTTCTACGTCCCTGCCTCCGGCGCCTCAGTGGGTACTTCCAGCCTCTGGCCTCCTCTGGATTTCCTCTCCTGATTCTCTATGTTTCATTTCTCTTCTAACTCAAAACCATTTATTGCCAGCTTTCTCCATCAAAGGGAAGCTTGTGCGTGCTCATTGCTAATGACTTGGTCTTTGACTATTATCTCTTGCTATTCTCTTCTTCATCCCTTTTGGCAACACGGATTCTTGGATCCCTCCATCAGTATCACAGTGTGAAAATGCAGACACCGGGACCTACCGCTGACCAGTTGAACCAGGACTTGGGGTATGGGGCCAGGGTGTCTGCACTTTCACAGATATGCCACGTGGTTTTTAAGTACCAACAGTTTGAGACCAACCCTTCAGCCGCTCTGTGGCGTGGCAACACTGGTGACTGCTCTTCCTATGGGATTCGCTCTCAGACTTGCAGGCACAGATTTATACTTGCACCATATGACCAGAGCAAACTATAAAGGCCTGACTTCTTGCTCTTCCAAAGCCCCCTGAAAAACACTGCTTGTAAAGTTTAATCAATTAAGTGAGGTGTGTGTAGGGGGACTCTATTAAATGTACTGATTACTTGAAAGATAACATAACTAATTTGGCTAAATCCTTGCTTCTCTGGCTAAAGTCATATTTTCTCTCCATCTTCAAACACCGTATTGTAATTGGTTTCTTCTAAATTTCTACTCTAATTTATTCTAGCCTGACCTCCTGAGTGAAAGATTAGGTAGAGTAACAATTGTACTTTCCAAATAAATCTCTCCTGTCTAAAGAAGCCAGCTACACACACACACGCACACGCACACACGCGCGCACACACACACACACACACACATACACACACACACACACACACTCGAGCGCCACCAACATGAACAATTTAGGTCACCTGTAGCTTGGATCCAGAGCGTTTTGATTCAATGTTAGGAATATTAACCTGAAGGGGATAGTCTCTTATATTTTAGTCAGGTCAGCCTGCACCAGACAATCCAGGAACACAGATCTATTACCAGACCATCTGTTTGTTTCTTAACTCAGTGTTGAGAAATGAGTCGCTAACCTAATCTCATAGGCAAAAATTTTTTTAACAAATGATAATGCCAAAAATTACACTTACAATTTTGATGAAGGTTGGGCTTACCATAGTAAAGTCTGAATCTAGATTCAAACTATCAGAAAATTAATTTCCACTTATGTCATTGACACAAGTGTCTCCATCATTATCTATCTTTTATTTGAATACGTAAGTTTTGAAATGAGTGTGGAACTCCTGTAAAGACAAAATGGCACAGTGCAATGCAGCTATTTATATTTCAGCTTGCATGGTGACCACTCAGATTTAAGACAATGTTTTTATAGATGGTCAGAAACTATCAAAACTATCATGTCAGACACAATTTACTTGAGATATTTACATTGAATGAGTGTAAAATCTTTTGTGATTTTTTTTTCTACTTATGAACAAGTTCAGGGTATTGATGGTCATTGATACAGGCAAGAATACTCACTGTCCAAATACTGCAGACTCAGTTTATGATAACATGATTAGTTATACTAATAATGCTGCTTAGGCACAGTCTTACTAATTACAATATTATAAATATTAATATCACCCAGTCTTTCTGTTTGATTGCCACTCATGGAGTCATTCATCACCATGTTTTCCTGGAATCCACACTGTAAGATTTTATTTCTTTCTCCCTTTTGTTTTTCATTACCATACTTGAAATTATACAAATTATCCTTTAAGAAGCTCTTATTTTTGGCTATCTGTTAGAAGAAGTGATATATTTTCCACGAACACTAACCAAATGTAAGTCAGTTATATGATGTTTTCTTATTCTTTGAGTCCCTAACCCTGCCATCCAAGACAGAGTACCCAGGGTTTTTGTTTTCTATTCTTTTTCATGTGACCTGTTTCAAGTTAGGATTCATTTGAATTATTAAATGCTTTCTTAAAGAATCTTTTTTATACTTGCCTCTTTTTTTTAAAAGTTAATTATTGATGTAGTGACAAGCTGAAAAGACTAAGAATTATAATTTTTTCCTCCCCTCATTCAGGACTCAAGAAATGTCTTCTGACAATGGTTGTCTATTTAGAATAATACCAAGGAAATACAAAGGCGAAATGCTGAATGTTGTTTTAGAAAAGATTTGCTAAAATCACCATATTATACAAAATGTAAATGTAGTGTATATTTCTCTGAAAATAGCAGTTCTGAGCAAGTTGGGACATAACCTTTTGAGCCCAGGTTTAACCACATAGCAGAAACAGTTACAAAAGATACTGATTCAATTTTAATTTTAAAAACTTCATCATATTATTCAGGGCTCCAGTGATTTGATTATCTTGAAAATAGAAAGGGAATGTTATAATTTCCAGAGCTTGTTAAAGAATAAAGAAATCTCCAGCCTCCCACTGGAATAAATGCCAGTCATCACCACAGTAAGCAAGAATTTGGGGGCACTTCACACACACACACGTCAATCTTTTTCTTTTATGCGACCTTGCGTTATATTGGTTTTATAAAAATGTAACTCACAGACTATCATATAGCTGTAATCAAGCCTCCTTTAGAATGATTCTATTGTAGAAATCACATCCAACAGGCACCATGATTCCTGTTAGTCAGAAAGTGGGAGGGAAGCAAGACCTCAAATACAAAGTGATCTAGGCAGAGTTCCCAAGGGCAGCACAGAATAGGTGAGCACATACCTTTCCTGTGAGTTCAGCAATTCGAGGAACTGGTTTTCCTTTCTGGTGGCTCATAGTTGCTGGACTCTGCCCATCCCAGTCTTGTAGTTCTTCAATGCTTTTCAGATAAAGCAGGGCTCTGAGACCAGTGCAGTAGTCTTCGATCACAGTGAAATCCTGATTCTGAACAGCACTGCATACCTAGAAAAGACAGAGCAACCAACAAATATCAAACCAAGGGCTATTCTCCAGGCTCACTTTTCATTTATTCAACAAAATTCATTTTATGTGCCATGAACTGATCAGTCATTGCCTGGAGATGGGGGTGGTGGGGAAGGAGGGATAGCAAAGGGGCTCAAGGAAACACCTTCAGGGACAATGAATACTTTCATAAACTTGACGTGGTGATGATCTTCCAGGTGTATACATATTTCAAAACTTATCAAATTGTACACTTTAAATATGCACAGTTTATTGTATGCAATGTATATCTCATATGGCTGTTAAAAATCAGATCCAATCAGTTGAATTTCCAAGGAGTCAAATTTGGCAGAAAATAAGGACAGACATTTTATCACTCTCATTTTCCTCCATTGGGATGTGTTGCCTGAGGGTGGTTCTTATGTCTGACAGAGGTCTAACTGAGGCTGGAATGGTGTTCATCAGTTATCAACTACCACTGACCACTGCTTACCTCTTCAGCCTCATCTATTGTTCTCCTTTTCATTCATTCTGCTCCAATCACCCAAGTCTTTCCTCTTTTTCTCAAATTTGCCTAATTATTATTTCTTTGCTTTAAGACCTTTTTATAAGATCTTGCTGCCTACAAGGCCTTTATCATGTACAGATGGCTAACTACCAGGCCTTCCTCAGTCTCAGGGTAAATATCACTTCTTTAAGAAGGAGCCCAGAATAGTTAATGCTTTCTTTTATTCATACATCTTTGGTTGATAATTATTGCATGATTATTTGATTGACAGTTCACTACCCAAATAGACCGAAACCTCAGGAGGGAAAACCTGTATTTAGCTTAGTCACCAAGTTATCACCAATGACTAGCACAGGGTTTTTCACTTATTCTGGCTCTCAATAAATATACATTGAATGAATGGATAATTCAGGAGAGATATTTTAATTTGAGTAATTATATATCAGAAAATAGAGATTAAAAAAATTCTAGAGGTAAGAAAGTTTGAATCTGAGAAATTAGGATTCTTCCAAGAAAAATACACTTGAGAGTCTGTGTTAGGATTTGAGTGAGAGCTTGAATTAGGTACATATTTCTAGGCTGATTATTTACAAGACCCCTCTCCAATTCTGACACCATATGTGGACTCTAGAGATTCATTGACAACTGCCAATAGGACCTCTTCACCTAAGATGACCCTCCATCACTTCAAATCCAAAATTTGCATAACAGAATTCAATATCTCTTCTCATCTATATCCCAAATCAGTCCAAAAAAACAGCTATCCAAACAAAACTAAGCAAAGCAAAGCTCATTTCTATCCCATTTTCCCAGGTATTAAATTCTTAGCATATATCATGGTGCCTGGCAGTGGCAGGCAATAAAGAAAAATCTTGTCATACAGGAATGAAAATGAGGAAATACCTGAAAATAGGAGAATAAATTAGATTCTGTTTCAAGGTCTCTTAAAGCCTCTGGGTCTTTAATTAATAAAATTCAATGTAACCCTTATGCCTAGCATACAATCTGATACCTAGCTGTTGATAGGCTGGTTGAGAGAATTTATTGAAAAGACACTATGGGGTTCCCAGGCAGGAAATAGGAAGTAGAAAGAGAAAGGACAGTAAAAAATATATACCTCTGAGCAAGAAGTGGTAGTGATTCTACAATGTGTATGGAAAAGAAGGCCATGTGTGGAATTTTGAGAACAAGAGTATTTAAAAGGATGGCTAAGGAAGATCATGAAAGACCCCGAGCAGAAGCAATCCAAGAGAACATCAAGGACGAGGTCAAGTGCTGTATGAAGGCCAATAGCATCGGAGCTGGAAAGTGGCCGTTGGGTTTAGCAATCAGAAAGGTAAAGACTACAAGATGGCGACTGAACGTGGCTGGGATGGTGTGCTATGCCGGAAACCCTGGAAGCCACCATCAGGCATGGATGCCGAAGGGGACCACTTCAGATACATTCAATCATAAGACAAATGTCACACGATTTCTACACCTTCCTAAAGTGAGTAGTTTAATTTTTACTTCGCAACAAGATTAAACATTAATTTTCCTATCAGAATTTCTGGGAGTAGCAACTTTGCACATTGATATTTTCTTTTAAATTTTTGATATCCATATAAATTATCTGAGGGCCTTATTCAAGTGCATATCCTGATTCTGTATGTTTAGAGTGAGGCCCAAGATCCTACATTTGTGACAAGCTCCTCGGTGCTGCTGCTGCGCTGGCCACACTTTGAATAGCAAGGTTTTAAGCACCAGCGAGGATGAAGCACATCTTAACCTGAAACGCTGTCTGCCAAGTAGACTTCTTCCAAACAAATAACTACTTCTTAATTTTTACTATTAGATTGTAGCAACATTTTCATGGCCCTTTAAAGCAGCACTACTTATAATAATAAGTTATGTCTGAAAAAACAAGAGTCATTTTCTGATTAAATAGTAATGTGACCCAAAATAAATCTTAGGGGGTAAGCACACCACTGGGAACAGGGCTTTGTCCATGGGATTTGAGGTTCACAAAATAGATTTGCTCTAAAAGGTGCCTTGTTCTTGCCGAAACTTGACACTTTACAGAGGGCTTTCTTTCTATCTCAAAGGTAAATGGTTCTTTTTAAAACCCCAAACATGTAGCTGCTATTCCTAAATGGGTGTGTTTTATATGACATCTCTTAATTGTTTGTTTAACAGCTCTGATTAGGATCCTTAATAGCTGTTAACATGTTTGCTTAGTATAATTTGTAAGTTCTTTATGGTGAAGGCTGGTTTATCTTTCTTCACAGCAGGGTATCAGGTGCCATTATAGGGACCCTTGCCGCCATTAATTATTTCTACAAACGTGAAGACCCCGACAGAGAGCCCTTAAGTCGGGGCCCCTGGAGTCTCTGCAGGACCAGTGCCTTGCAGGGGCTGAGCCGGTGAGGTGGTGGCTTCATGATTTGAGGTATGCTGTGAAGCTCCCATCGCTCCGGAATAGTCTTCTCCAAAGGTGTGACACAGTGCCCTGAAGTTTCACTTTAGGTACAGGCACATTTAATTAAAGCCTATCTATGCAAGCAGCTGTACAAATACCTGAGAGATGACAGGGGGTTAGGGGTGCTATTCCTTTCTCATTATTTCTCGTTAAATGAGATTAACCACATTACTAGTAAATTTACTATTTATGGTGATTTACACTTTTTTTTGGATAATTATTTTTCAGTTGTTAATTATCTTTATTTTCCAATGAACAATGACAACCAAATATTTCATCATAGCTACATCCCATAAAAGATTACTTTTTGTGATTTACACTTTTAAAATCTCCTTTGTACATATTATTACCTAAATACTCAGAATAAACCTATGAGTTAGGCAGGAGAGAGGGTAATTTTCTTACTTTGAAACTGGGAAGAGTTCGCACTTGAAGAACTATTTCTTAGTCAAATCTAGTGGTTTTTATGCCATATCAAGTAGCATAGCCTAAAGGTTAAGCATATGCACGTAGAAGTCAGGCCAAATCGGGTTTAAACGACCTCTTAGCTGTGTAAGTATGAGCAACTGTCTTTACTTAAAAATGGAGATTAAATACTTAGCACATAGGGAACTAAAACGCAATATATTTAAGTGCTTAAAATAGTAGCTAGTACTTAGTAAGCTGGATTGGCACCAAAAATAGATTTCATAATATGAAAACTCAGAGCATGAATTAGGCAGGAACAATATTTTAAATCAAAAACTTTTTTGGTCCAGTGCAGTAAAGGAAGGTCATGGACCTTATTTTTATTTACATGAAGTAATCATCTCAAAATAGCTTTGGTCTTGTCAGAAGACATGTCTGAGACCCAGCTCTCTCACTCAGCAGCTGAGTGACTGAGGCTAGTCATTTAGCCTCTTGAGTAATCCCCTCCCACCTCCCAGCTTGAAAAAAGTAAATGATGTACCTACTTTATTGTTGTGAGGATTAAATTACATCATGTAGGTGAAAGTGCTATGGAAATTACAAAGCTCAGACAAGCTCAGAATGGTACTAAACCTCAGAGTTATTATCAGGTAAGCGGGAATTTAAAGTGCTGAGTTGAGATCAAAAGGGCAAGTTTTGCGTGCAAAGAAAAATCCAACTTCTTTGAAATGTAAAACAGAGTTTACTAGGATGTTAGCAAATAAAATCCAAATTGTACTAAAAATAGTTATGCCAGGTAAATAACTTGCAAAGAAGAGTTCTATAGAAGCAGAACAGTGTGGGGCTGGCATGCGAATTTGTATATTACAGCAGCCTATCTTTCAAATGATATTTTAAAATGTGACAAGGTTTTTAAATCGTGATCTTGAAGTTTAGACACAACTGAGACGGACCCATGATCATATTTATCCCGTTTCATTTCTTACTGCAAAAGTGGACAAACTACACTCCAGGTCTTAGAAATGTGTGTGTGTGTGAAGCTATATGCAAGTAAAATATATGTTTACAATTGAAGTCCAAAGTAGTTTCAAAGTTTTTGTCAACTCATTAGTAAAAGGATTTGTTGGAGAGTAACTACACTTAAGCAAAAATGGAAATTCTCCTGCAATGCTTATCATATTCAAAATTACCCTTATGACAGAGTCTTATGTAGCTGGAAGAAGTTCAAGAGTCTTCGACGAACACGGACCATAGGGGAAATACTGAATAAGGAAGATTATCCATCTAATTCTTAAAGATTTCTCAAAAAAAAAAAAGTAATGCTATGATCTCTCCTTACTAATCTATTTTGATAAAGGGTTAAACTGTTTAAACAATGTATGGCGTCTATCATATTTTCTTAATGCTTTATAATTTTCAAAGCTGGGTATTGTAAAGTATTCAAACAGTGATTTACAGTCGTCAGAGCAAGCTGACCAATGAGATACAAGGAAACGTAGGCATTTTTCAGACCAGCCTTATTTCACAACTTAGGACTTCAGCAGGGGTGAGATGATCTGTCCATGGTCACACAGCTAGTTGGAGGCCCTGGTCCCCACCTGGTCTGCAGCCCTCTCTACGATAGCACTGCCTCTCCAGTACCATCTTACTTAGTCCACACACCAGTTCTGAGAGGAAGACAGAGAAGGTGCTATTAGGCATTTAGGAAAGTGAGGAAATCAAATCTCAACACTCAACTCCATGCCCCAACTCAAAAGATTAGTAGGTGGTAGAGCCAATGATCAGAGTCAGACCTTTTGATCTGTTCTCTTATTTTTGTAAATTTCAAAATATTCAATCTGATGGCTCACATAACTAAATAAGCACATATTTATAATTTTCAATAAGAAGCATATTATTACAAAATGATTTCAAATTTATTTAATGAATAATGGCAAAAATCCACAGATCTTTAAAAGGTAGGATCTTAATAATTGGATGACCAACGGAAGGTTTACTACGAAAACTGGAAAACAGACCTCTGCTGTTGTTGAATAGGAAAGTAGTTTCCAACCCCATCTGCACATCGCCACTGATTAGAAACATCAGATTTTCCAAAAGCCTGGAATCATTCATTCCTTACTGAATTGAGCTCTGTCCACTGCTGACAAACAGATGTATAAAACTACATTGTACTTTTGAAACTGGTGTTTCAATACACATTGTTCAAGTAGTAATTCAGAATAACAATATCTCCCTATGAGTGTTTGGTACTACATAAATATGGCACTGCTTAGAATTCATGAATAACACACACAAATTATAATTTCATAAAGGTATAGATGAGAAGACAGCCCCTGGAGAGGCATAGCACCTAGGGAGCTAGATAGGGATATATTTGTATATCCACATAAAACCACAAAATCTTAGTTGTTCTAGCACATTAGTTTCTATTTGTTGAAGCTGTACAACATCAAAGTTGTGATGTCCCTATGTATTGCATTTAGCAGTAATGCAACGGACGACGTGAAGAAATCAAAGTGAGAGTTTCTAAGTAGTTTCCTGGCAATTGAGACAGCAGGCTCTTTCATCTGCTCTGTAACTGTGGCACTGCATTGATTTAAACTCCTTCTGAGATCTCAAACGCTTTTATACTCTTAGGTCTCTCAAGCATCTTTTTTTCCCCCCAAAGTGGTAAAATTGTAGCATTCAGCAGAATACCAGCTTGTTTCCCCCAAAAGGAGAGGGCTTATTTCAGCTTTGCTGCTAAACTGCTTAGGATCACTAAGCAGAATAGCTGTCCAAGTGCCATCCTATTAAGGAATTTGACTTTGAGTTCAGTTTTCTATGTTCTGACAATAGCAAATTGGATTGGGGAAAAAAGCAACAACAAACAAATAATCCCACAGATGTTGTTTTTCAAAGAGTCAGCTCAGAGAAAGCCTGATGGATAAGCAGTTCTGCTTATTAATTTTTTTTTCAAAGTTGCCCTGTAATTGCTCCTCATTGATAAATCCTAAAGGTATAGGAGTCACTTAGCTTGTTTTGTACATCATATAGTAATATTTCACTATCAATCTTATCTAGCCATTTAAATGATATATTTTCTGACACATCTAAGTATATGAACTACCTCTTTTTCCCCAATCAAGAGGAATTTTATGGTGGTTGAGAGGCTGTTATTCAATGCCCATCTGTGATCATTCTCCATCTGATTAATTTCTTAACCCAAGTTCAGCCGAAGGCAGATTAAAGAAAAGAAAGTGTTCTTAAGGTATTTTGTACTGGGATCCAGCCCACACTTTGCTGACCAGAATACAGTCATCAATTCTCCAACTGAGAATACTTTCTCAAGGGCAGCATAGGTGATGGGCCACCCACTGGCCTTTTATCTAGGACAGTATTACGGGACTGCATTGTTGCACTCTGTCAATGACGCAAGTTGACTGAAGATGGTATAGGCTGATTGGTCAAAGCGATGTGCCCTGCAGGCAAGATGCCTCTGTCCTCTTCCTTGTCTGTCCTTTACAAAGTCAGCTCCAATTGGACTAAGATCTCAATAATGACCTGAACCAAGAAATAATAATTAAAAGAACTACACGGAGACACGCCCCTCCATCTGCCTTTTATGAGAGGCTAGAGATAAAACGGGTGAGCCAGACACAATGCGGAAGGCCAAAGAATGGTGAGTGCCATCCTGCCTCTTCAAAGACATTGCTGTTGATGGCTATGCTTCCCCACAGACATAAATTACAAGCCTAACAGCGACTGAGGCAAGGCCTGCAGTCCTCTGCTCCTCAGGTTTCCATGCAGCCCATTCTGTGGCTACGGGCTGTGGCTGCAGTTTGAGAAAGCTCAGTCACTTTGCTCCAGGAACAGTAAGATTTTTGGACTAAAATAGATTCTCACCATCCTGGGCGTTTGCTGTGGGGCAACATCAGTTACCACAGTGATTTTCAATGACGCTGCAGCAACACAGGTGGCGGTGCAAGGTTTGCATGTAGCCGTGTGCAAGCTCAGCACATCCCATGATGAAAGTGGGGCGAGAAGAGTAAACTAAACACATAGTCCTCCATTATCCACAGGGAACACACTCCAAGACCCCTGGCTTCTTGAAACCATGGCTAGTACTGGACCTTATATATACTAGGATTTTTTTCTATACATACATACCTATGATGAAGTTTGATTTATAAATTAGGCATAGTAAGAGATGACCAATAATAACTAATAATAAAATAAAACAATTATAACAATATATGCTGTAATAAAGCTATGTGAATGTGGTCTCTCTCTCTCTGATAACCAGTCTGATAACCAAGACAGCTAATAAGTGATTAATGGGTGGATGGCATATGAAATGTGGATATGGTGGACAAAGGGCTGATTCACATCCCAGGTGGGACGGAGTGAGATTTCATGAGAGTCCATCACTCTACTCTGAACAGAGCACAATTTAAAACTTATGAACTGTTTACTTCTGGAATTTTCCACTTAATATTTTCAGACCAAGGTTAACCATGGGTAACTGAAACCACAGAAAGTAAAACCATGGATGAGGGGGGACTACTGTATCCAAACAACAGCTGCCAGGTGACTAAAATCCATAATTTTAGGCAATCCCTCTTTTTCAAGAGTCAAAACAGATGGGAAAACTTGTCTTAGAAAATCATTTACTAAAATACCACATGGGGTTTAGATAACAGAAGGAGAATAACTCATAATGCATAGAGGAGAAAAATCTATTGGTCAAATTAACACATGGAAATATTTTTCTGGAACTTGAAGATGGATAAAGGCATTTGGTTATACAATAATGTAAACACACGTTCAAGATTCTGAGAAAAGAGGACTATTTGCCTGCAATGAAAAAAATGTTGAAAATAGCATCTCAACACTGTCCGCCTCTTAACTCAAAGCATTCACCATTCAGTAGTTGATTTTATGGTTAATCTATTATTGATAAAAACAGAAATTTGTGAGAGCAGCATGTGACTATTATTAGTAAGGAAACAATCTTGACTGAATTGCAAAGATAGTCTGGGACACAAAAGTTAAACAAAGTTCGGCTGATTAAGGGTGAATAATCTATTTAAGGGTAAAGTCCCATACAAAAAAAAAATACAAAACACCGATGTTCAAGTTCATATACTGAAAGCACAGAGCATATCTAGGAGGGCTGGAGAACCAAGGCCAAAAGGCTTGTATTTTTAAAAAGGGGCTTTTTAAAAAGTGTTAAAGACATGTTCTTAATTCCTTTACTCCACAGGCAGAAAATATAAGGCTCATGAAGTTTGTGGTTTTGTGTGTGTGTGTGTGTGTGGGGGGGGTGGGAGGGCGGGGGGAAACAAAATAAATTATGTGTTAGTTTTTTTTATTTTCCCCTAATGAAGACTAAGAACCTAAAAATAAAATTCTGCCTTCAGCTTCCAAAGATGGATTGCTAGAATATGGTTACAGATGAATGAATGCAGTGACCAAAGAAGCAGTTTTATTTGTGCATTTCTTACTAAAATAGCACATATTTTATGATTTGTGAATATGGCAATTAACTTTAAGAAAGGCTACACAAACCAGTAAAAGTTTTAGGCTGAGTGTTTTCGGAGCCTGCATAGAGTTGACAATATAATTTACCATCCAAATTGTGACACTTGAGAATAAACAGGGAAACTATTAATAAAAATACCAGGACAATTAGCCTAAACTGAAGTTGTTCTGGGCAAACCTAGACCTATGACTTTCTTACTTAATAGAAGGTTTTTTCCCATCTTCAGAGTGTAAGGAGACTTTCACGTGTCCTCATGGACTGCATTCAGAACTGCGCTGTCACCTGGTTTGGTTTAACATCCGGGTCCTTCAGGCCCTTCCACATCCCTCAGAACATTAGACTTAGGTTGAAGTCCCAGGGCCTTCACTGCTTGTGTGGGGACTTGGAATGTCAAAACCTGATTTGATCCAGGTGACCCTAGGTTTAAGGGGTCTCCTCTGGGCCTCCAAAGGTCTTCATAAGAACAAACAACTCAAGGATAGGAAGGGTAAAGCACGACCCCAAATCTGAATCCTGTAAGCCAAACAAAACCACCCTTAAGGTGGAAAATTTTGATGTAATTTACATTCCTTTGTAACTGTCATTTCTTTATGCATTACCCACATTCCTTGAGGCTTACTGCACTTTGACATTCACTTAGAGGTGATTACATTCTAAGCACTGTGCTAAATATGTTCACATGTAGTACCATATTTAAACCTCATAATAACACCATGGAGTAAGTACTGTATTATTATTTCTTCAATTAGCAGATGGGTAAAGAGAGAGTCAGAGACTAAGGACATAGACTAAGATCATACAGCTAATGCATAGCAGAGCAAATGTTCAAATCCTGGGTCAATCTGCTCTCGGGATCCTTTCTCATAATCACTGTGCAATCTTGCTTTTCAGTTTTAACCACCACAAAGGCACCTGACTCTCATGTGAGAAAAAGAAAAATTATATATACATAGCTGACCCCTGAACAGATGCAGGTAAGTGAATTTTATGTGTTTTACATTTTAGTCTTGTCTATAAAATGTCACACTGTAAAGTAAACCATTGGTTATATTCTGAAACTGTTATAAGGAACATTACCTAATTATATAATGCTTGAAATGCCATAGAACTGGCTTATTTTTGTTAACTTTCTCTCAATTATTCACATTTACTTTGTGTATTTTAGAAACATCGGGTCCTATGAATATGCACCATTATTCTTCATTTAGCTCTGTAAGACCAGGCATAGACAATGTGTGTTGTATTTGGCTATACTGAGTTCACCAGTAATTAAATTGATGTTTAGCTTGCATCATTGTTTTCTGGCTCAATGATGAGTCATGGAACTTTTCTCTCACCTCATACTCATTACTGTATCTGGTGTTATTAGTATGGAGTTAATATCCAGGATATGATGATTGATTTAGGGAGACGATAATGAGATTATGGCTCATGTCCTTAAAGCACGACAACTGAAATCTTATCATTTTGTACATTAGGAAATATGCTAAGTATTATAATATCTGACATGTCTATTACTGTTGGACTAAGCCAGCTATCTGAAACAGAGATAAATTTATATCCTTAGGCATATTACCTTCTTTTGTCTTACAAACACAACATAATTGACTTGAGGATAATAAAAGTTTATATATGCATGCCCAATTTTTAATTCCAAGAAGTTTTTAGGTCTCCTTGGTTCAGATCTGTCAGATTGAACAAAAGAAGTGAATAGCAGCCATTGTCTTCTTTTCTCTTATTTTGTGGAGTGGGATCAGTGAACAGGGTAAGAGAGGTGTTTAACTAGGAATATGTATATTTCAAGCCAGGAGACTATGTTTGAAAGTTTCAAAAGACTCCTGAGTCAGAAAAACATTAAGTGGGTGGGATGTCTGACCATTTACACACAACAGAGAAGCAATAGTTCCTGAATATTTGAAAATGAGTTAGAGAAATGGATGAGCATGTTTTTAAAGGCTAATAAATTTAGGGTTTTTTTCCCCTTTGGAAGAGATTGTTTTCTATACCTTGTATTTAAAAATATATACTTGATGCAAATTTTATTTCTTTTCATCTTTTTCTTTAACACTCATGATCTTCTAAAGCTCAGCTTCAGAAATATATTTCTGAGAATGACTAGGGTTAATCACTGACACTGGCCTCTGAACTATTCAATACCCAGAGGCTTATTATCTATTTCTAAACATTCACTGATCTAGACATCCACTCAGTCATTCATCTCTCAGCATCTGTCCATAAGCATGTATCTCTGTATTTACTTTGTACCTAATTCTTCTAATTACCGGGAGACATTCATAAGAAGTGGAAAGAAATATGCATCCTAGACGGGAGAGAAGACATACATTCATTTATCAGCACTGGGTAACACATGCATTTTAAAGCTTGGTGCATCTCTGAAAAATAGGGGGGGGGGAGAGAGAGAGAGAGAGAGAGAGAGAGAGAGAGAGAACTGCTCATCTGACAGTTCCAGAGATGTTCCCTAGGCATCTTAACTATGCCAGAAATTAAGAATAGCATTCTTAATTTTCCCACTCCCTGCAACCTTCTTCTCTCCAATAGTCTAAAACCTAGAGATTATTCCTCATTAATTTCTTTTCCTGTCCACGGAACACCAATCTCTCAGCAAGTCTTGTTGCACTACTTCAAATATATACTATTGTGAATCTGTTTTCCTCCTCATCCATTGCTTTTTGTTATTCAAATCCATCATCTCTCACCTGGACTACTGTAATAGTCTCGACTTCCACTGTTGACCGTCCAAAATTATCCACACAATATATTATTTTATTTAAAAATATAAATTAGATCGTATCTCATCACTGCTTAAAACCAACGTCTTACCTTGCTTTGAGAAAACAGGAACACCTGACCTGAAGTGGTGTATGGTCTGCTCCCTGCTTGCGCCCCTTCCTCACACCCACTAGGCTCTAGCCACACTGGCCTTTTTTGAGCATACCAAAAAGGCACACTTTTGATTTTTTCACTCATTCCTTTATTCTTGCCTTAGGTCTTTGCCCTGTCAGCCTGAAATACTCTTCTCCGGATTGTCACATATTTGGGTGGATCTTCTCATCCAGTCCTCCACTTAAATGTCACCTCTCCAGAGAGGACTTCCCCAACAAGACCATCCAGTCACTTTTTCTAATTTAAATTCTCTACATAGCACTTGTCACTCTTCACATTTTTAAATATATTTGTTTCTTATTACTGTGTCTGGTATCTACTAGATACTCATTAACTATTTATAGGATGAATGGACATTATGACCATTACATAAGAGTATTTGATAACAGGACCCTCATGACTAAAGTTCTTAACAGATGTTCTTTATTGTTACATCAAAGCCAATCTCCCCTTGATCTATTGAACTATTCCTAAATATAATAATATATAGTTTTAAAAATTAAAATAGTTGCATCAGGCATAAGCATTTATACCAAGTATGATCAGTGTTATTTGTAAGAAAACAGTCTAATTCTAATACTTCAATACATAGAACACATTTGAGAAATCTAGGAATGCCTCTTCAAGGATGCCTTAATTAGGCAGACTTATTTGAATGTGCTTACTTTTAAATTAGCCAGTGTTCATAAACACTTATTTAATTTGATTACATTTGAGATACTAAAAGTAGTATACACAGTAATGGATACCTTAAAAGGGTATTATGCCATTTTCCAGTAAGATTAAAGAAATAGAACTCCTAAGCATCATTGATATACCTCTTACTTGTTTTTTAGGTTTTTCACTCTGAATCACTCCTAACCTAGATTTCAAACCTTTGTATTTAATAACTTTGTTACATACCATACTTAAACTATCTATCTCTAAGTATGTGGGTTTTTTAAAAGAAACATTATTATGGTATAATTTAATATAATAAAACTTATTTATGCTAAGTGCAAGTCAATGATTTTTAAATTTATAATGTTGTGCAATCATCACCACAACTCAGTTTTAAAATATTTCCGTCACCCAAACGTTCCCTTGTGCCCTTGTACAATCACTCTCCTGCCTCCTCTCCAAGCTCCAGGCAACTACTGATCTGTCTTCTGTCTTTGTAGATTTGACACTTCTGATCATTTCACATAAATGAAATTATAAAATACAAATATGACAGTATTTTGTGTCTGCTTTTCTTCACTTAGCATGGTGTTTTGTACACATGTTAAGGCAATCTATGCTGTTATGGTATCAGTCCATTTCATTGCTGAATACTATTGAGTTGTACGGATGTGCCGCATTCTGTTTATCCACTCATCAGTGGTGCTAAAACCCAGAAGGAAAGGAGAGTTAACACTCTTGAAGGATGAACCTCAGCGGATGGGAGATGGAAGGCTGAAGGGAATGGGAGATAAATTTTCTCTCCATTTTCACTGTGATGCATCATCCCAAGGCCCTGGTTTCTATCTGGTAAATCTTGAGCATCCATGTGGTCAACTGCATCTCTCTGAAGCTTGTGGAGCAGTGGCCAGCTCAGTGTTGCATTACCTTGTATTCAAATCCCATGTTCTCTATTTTATTTCTATGTTTTCTTTTCTTTTTATTGTATCTACTTCTTTATTATTTATTTTATTATTATTAGTTTCAGGTGTACAAAACAATGTAATAGTTAGACATGTCACCCTTCACAAAGTGATAACCCCCCTCCCCCAATCTACTACCCCTCTGACATCGTATAAATCTATTACAATTCCATTGACTCTATTCCCTATGCTGTACTCCATATCCCATGACGATGTATATATATATATATATATATATATATATATAATTATAGTTGACATATAATATTATTCAGCTTCAGCTTCAGGTGTATAGTGCAGTGGTCAGGCATCTACCCCATCCATGAAGTGGTCTCCCTAATAAGACACATGCCCATCTGACACCCTACAAAAAAATCTTTATAAAAGTATTGATTATATTCCCCAAACTGTCTTTCCTATCCTTGTGGCAATACTGTAGTCTATTTTCTTTTACCCTAGAGTTTGCCTTCCAACAAAACACTGGCACTTGACCCTTTCCTCAGGCTCTGTTTCCGATCAACTTGAGCTAACATACATGCTAGTCAAAAGCTAGAATAGAAGGTTGTAAATTTGGTTTAAAAATTCTTTGTCAGTGCATAAAAATACTAGCAGGGGGAAGATGATGATGACATCATTAATGTCTAACATCTGTGGACACTTAGTTGCAGGTAGGTACTGTTTGAAGTGCTTCACATGTGATCACATTTCATCCTCGCAACCATCCTATGAAGTAGGTATTATTATTATCCCCACTTTACAGATAACAAAAGTGAAGTACAAAAAGTTCACACAGTGACTAAAACCAAGGTCCTATAGTTAACGAGCTGCAGAGCTGGGATTTCCCCCTCAACAATTTAGACATTTTTATTTGTGTTGAAGCGTCATCAGAGGTGCAGTCCTCTGAGGCTTCCTGTACCTCGCTGGCAACTCAGAGGTTGGTAGTACTGCCTGTGCAGCAGACTCTGAGGAAGGCCGCGTGGGTCCCTGCCAAACAGCTATATTAGAATATGGTCTCTACAGAGCTGTGGTCCTCCTTTTTTCAAGAAAGCCTGCTTGGGGGGCATCAGACTCTCTACCTCCCAGGCTACTCAACTTGCATGTTCAACACACTTATTTGAACCAAAGTATCTCATATCTTCCCTGTTGTAGAGGCTTATGAAAGGTCTACTTTATTTTATGCTTAATTCAAGGCATTATTAATTTCCTACTGAATCATTTTTAACCACCATCATACAGTGCATATTACATCCGTCCTGTACACAAACTGATACTCCCTAGCTCAGGCTCATTACACTCCATTGTGTGACTGTTTGGGGATACACTACCAAGGTTCACACTTTGTGTGGTGTAAGATATTTACGACAAAGTGACCTATACTTTCCTTTTGCCTTTCTGTTGCCATATTTAAAATAATGACTGCAGAACCTCTCTCAACAAAAGGTCATTTGTGTCAATGGACAGAACACAGAGGATCAGATCACCAGCGGTAATTGCAAATTAATGCTCTCCTGGTAATGCATTAACTCTACATTATTGATCTACGTTGAATCATAACAGCTACTGAGGAGTGATTTTTGCTTTCCTGTTTTTTGGGCTTTTATTGCTTTTCCATAATGCATTTTTCTTTCAACTGGAATTTTCTCTAATTGTCTCCATTTTTAATTTCGCACAGTGAGATGACTTTTAACTTGTCATTAGAATCTGTAAAAATTCATGTCACCATCTCAAAAACCTTTTAGAAATCTACTGAATGGTAACTTTGGTGCCATAAAACACATACATGAGGCACACATACATATTTCTAGAGAGCCCAGCTCCTGAATGATTTTTTTGTTGTTTTTACTTAGATGAAACAGAAATCCATTTGGCTCTCTATCTGAAATTACAATTTGTTGAATAGTCTGCAATAAAACATTTAAAAGTTTCCCCTAAAAGCATTTTACTTGGGAGCATTGATTATGTTACTTTCTTTCCTAGAGCAAACTTTTAACATATAAATAAACAGTTTATTTCAGAGATGAATATTTTTAAAGAGTGAAGGTGTGAGAGGAAGATGCAAAAATCCAGTAAATATTTATATACATCTGCACAGAATATATCTGATAAAATCTAGATTTTCTCATGTTATTTGCTAATAATTCTCCTCTCTGGCAGAACTGATCATAAACTTGTATTTCTAGTCTGAACTTGATCACGCTCATAGTCTAGGCAGAAGTCATCTGACCTATGCCTGGTTTCTGAATTGTGAGTTAGGAGTCATTTGTGTCATTTGTGTCAATGGACAGAGTTGTGAGTTTGGAGTCACTTGAACTGGAGAGATATCCTAACAGCAATTTCCTTTACAACTTCTCAAAAACCTCAAACATATCATTTATTTTCTAAACTTCTATGTGGAAGACATAGTGTGATTTCTAGTAAAAGTCTTTTAAAAATGATTTTTAGGCCTGTAAGAACTTTGATGTTTTACTGTAACTTCTTTCATAATCCTTATTTGCATCAAGCGTCACAATTAATACTGCAAAAATGAATGTGCACCCAAATTGTTTGCTTCTTCTCTATTTCTCCGTAAATCATTATTGTCTGTACCAAGAAAACCTTTCATAAATGTCAACTGCATGACTACAATTACATAATCCTGGTACTCTTTCTTCTAGGAGTTTATCATTACAGACAGATACAGTCAGAGTCGACACTCATTCTACAACCAATCGTAGAGCTGGACCAGGGTGCTCAAGCTCCCTGATGTGCCAGGCGTTGCTGGCTGGTGAGAAGGGTGGCAGGCCAGGGAGACACACCAGGGACTGGGACTCTGAAATTTGATACTCCCTTTAACATACTAATATCATTTCTCCCTTACCACAACTTAATGAGATAGGTGCTATAACTTCCATTTCATAGATGAATAAACCAAGGTTTATAGAAATTAAATAATTAGGCAAAATTCATCCAGCTATTAAATCATGAGGCCAGGAGTTGAGCAAAGAACTGTAGAACTTCAAAGTTCCTTCTCTGAACTACCATACTATCCATGGCAATACAAACATATTTGGATACATAACAGTTGCATACAAATACTGTCAAGAATCTGAAAAACTAAAATAAACTAAGGTTTTTGAAAAATGCTAGGGACCAACAAGAGGGTTTCTTAAATAAAAGCATTAAGAATAAGGAACTTGAGAACATTGGTTTTCAAGATGAAACAAAACAAAATAAAAACCACACATTGGTCAATGACATAGAGGCACAAGGCAGAAGTGTGTGGTTTCTATTTTACTTCACTAAGAAGAGAGACCACCAGCCTTTGTAAAACCATTCTCAGAGCTCAGTTATATATCTGGCGCAGAGCCCCTGGCATTCTGCGGAGCAGCCCCTAACAGTGTCTTCATTCCTTTTTCTCTTTTCTTCTCTACCTCAGCCTTAGACACATCTTATATCAAGATCAGAAAGTGAATAAATAAATCCTCACACTTTTTAATCTTTAAAGAGGGTTAGAAATAAGACCTTTTCAAATCTACTTCACAATAAAGGAACTAGGAAGAAAAGCAGGAGTATCGCAACAGAACTTTTTAAAAAAATGGAGTAAGATCAGAATGCTCCACAGCCCAAATGATGACTGGATCTTTTCAGAAGAAGATAACTTCAGAGGGTCTAGATTGTTGTGAATATATTGTGGCGGTGGTGAACAAACATGAGGCTGACTAGAAATGAACTTGTACATACGTGTGTGTGTGTCAGGAGGATAAAAGTTTCTAAGGTTTGGTTTGCTATGATTGCAAAAAGACATTGCTGCTTCGAACCAGAAAGATGCATTAAAAAATCAAAGGAACCAGTCTTAAAATAGCCTGTAAAAATATCGAAATATCTTTTATACCCATTAGAATAAGGATAGTAAGCATAAAGCAGAGAGAGAGAAGTCATTTAAAAAGAAAAGTGGCCATAACCCAGGAGCACCATTATCATAATAAGCTAATAATTCAGTGTCATTTCAAAAATCTAATTAAGAAAAGTGACAAAAAATTGGAACAGCACATACAAAGCAAAATTGTAGGGTACAAAACTGAATGTTGTGATTAAAAACTATTAGGGACGTAGGCACTTATGAGGAATCAACTGTGAAATATCTTTCTGTGGTCTGAATTTTCATTTTTTCTTGCAAAAGAAATTCTTAAAATGGCACAAACTTCTATTCTGATCTAAACCCTTGTGGAAAAAATTCAAATATATTAAGCCCATGATAAAACAGAATGATTCTGGAAAGGTATTTGCGTGAGTCTGATTTTTGGATTAACACTTAATATTGTCTTTTTCGTATAGAAAGTTGATGTTCTACCATTAATAGAACATGTGCTTGGAGATAAGTTTCCTCTACAAGTGAAGGATTTGTGTTGATGATGGCACTGTTTGGTGCCATCATCCTTGGAGCTAGTCAAATATATTTGAGAGGCAGCTAACCAAAGATGATGGAGGCTATCAGTAGTTCTGGAAGAGAGGAAAATTGAAATCATGGAGGATAAAAACCATTAATTATAAATTGAACAAGATGCCATGGAAGTAAAAAGTAGAAAGGGCCCACTGAGCTCCTGGATCTGAAGAGAGAGAGAGAAGGGGTTTGGTGTCAGTATGTGAAAATGTAAAGGCCTTGTCACTCTTCATAGCTTCCCACTGAACACAGAATAGCATCTGAAATCTTTGTCATGGCCTACAGTGCCCCACAAGATCCATCTCTGCCTAACTGCCTGTCATCTCCTACCATCCTCACCTTTATTGTTTCTTGCCAGTTCTAAAACAGGGCAAGGACACTCTCATTTTGCACTCTAGGGCTTTGTATTTATGCTGTTGTTCCCCCTTCTGACAGGGGGCAACTTTTCTCCAGTCCTCTGCATGGCTGACATTTTTTTTTTTTTTTACTCATTCGAGTTTCAGCGCAATTCTCTTCTCACTCCTTTGAGTAAGCTTCTGGCATGCAAGGTTCCTGAGAGCACACTCAGCTGTTCAAGAATGCTCTTGTGTCCCTGGGGCTAGCACCATACTTGGCACCCAGTGGCCAATTACCAGATGATGAATGAGGATGTCATCTGGTGAGAATTCACTAAGGACAACATTTACCCTTTTTTAGATATTATTTTTTCAGTGCAACCAAGATCATATCAACTTTTATGGAAGCATTATTAATACATCACTTTTCTTGACCTTATTGTTATTAAATGTCTCTACAGCTTTTCGAAAACAAAAAAATCTTTGCCATGGTGACCTCCACCTTAGATGGGTAATAAAATTTTTGCACTCAAGGACAGGGCCTTAAATTGATCAATGATCAGCTTTATATTCTTTTATTTTATCAGTTATGTATCTATCTGTTGCTTTTCTTGCTCTACCTTGTAACTTACTCTGCCTCCATATTTCATGTTACTTAAGAATTTGATCAACTGGATTTCTATGTTTCCCCCAAACAGAACTCAGGAGCCTCAGGGTAGCCAGTCTTATAGAAATCTCAAAATTTCCTTTACTAAGGTCATGAAAACATGTGTTAGAATTGAAAATAATTTTGGAAGCTGAGGAAGTCAGGGAAAAATTATTTAATAAAGAGCAAGCAGTTCACTTGTAAAATTAGAAGGCTGGAGTAAACAAACTATGAATAGGTGTCATTCAAGAACTGCGGATGAATCATCAGTTAATAAGTCAAGGACAGAGCAAGTATTTGCATATTTATTATGATCAATTTCTCTTTCATTTTGTTAGTACATTTCTTGAGCACAGTAACATGGATGGTAGGGGATGCAAACACAAGTCAGGGAGTAGAAATCAGGAAACATGGTTTCTGCTCCTCCTGGTAGCCAACTGATGAAATAAATTTAAGAAAAGTATAAATTTGCAAATCTGTAAAATGGGGTTGAAAATGCTTACTAATGTCCCTGTAGCTTTGTAAGAGCCAAAAGAATTATTAACTGGAAGAGTCTTTTTGAAAAACAAGGGAATGTTCATCAGATCGATATTCTTTACAACCCATTTGCTACGGCCTAGAGCTTTCCAAATTTTTATGCACTCTGAATTCTGAACCCTAACTTAGTATGAAACAGAGTCTATACAATATTTAGGTGAATATTAAAACAAATATACAATTATATACATCCAAATGAATGTGGCTTTTTCAAAACAATCACCTTGGTGGATGTTGGCACTGCTCAGAATAATTTTGTAAAACTTCTTTTTGAACTGTTTATTAAAATCAGTTTATGAACTGACAGAAAAGAGAGACACAGGGCTTTGTATATCTAACTCAGTTCAACAACCAACTTTGTTTACTGAACTTGGCTCTCCTTAGATTCGTTTATAGGAAATTAAATCCATTCTCAAAGAATGAAGAGTAGTTCCTGATGGTAGTAAGAATACATTCCCTCCCAAAGTGACTTCCAATAGTCCTTTGGATGGACAAGTTATGGGATGGTTATTAAAAAATCAGTTATGTCCAATCACAACTCATTTCAAATGATACTGATAAACTGGAAAGATTCAGAGAAAAGCAACAAAGAAAACACAATGTTTAGAAAATATGTGAAATAAGACTATCTAAACAACTGTTTTTTTTTTTAATTGAAAAATAAAAGGGGAAGTAGCAGTTTAAAACTTTGGTCAGGCATGTGAAGACTTTTTGACAAAGAAGTGAAACCGATCGTTAATCACATCTCTGTACACAATGCAAAAAGGAGCAGGCATCATAAAGGAGCTGCTCAGACTCAGGAAAAAAATGATCCAAGGACATTTATTTATACAAGATCAGAAATTTCATATACTAATCTTAGCTACCTCATGGTTCTTTTCTCACACAGCACAGTCATTGTGTAATACTGTTATTTTTTCTTATAGCAAAACTGTCTTTCAAAAAGATTAGATTTAATTTCAATAAATTTCCTTTGAATCTAGATGTTACTCTTTCTATCAAGTAGAGAGTGTGTCATCATCCAAAGGCCTAGCAGGTTTCCATTTAATGTTCCCTATTTGCTTGTAAACAACCTTGTTGCACTGGAATCAAGGTGCTTTTCAAAAATGAAAACCTCTTCCATTAAAGTAACCCTCCATTAAAGTAATTTAAAATATTGTAATAATTGACACAGTAATTAGAATTTTATTGGGTAGATACCAACAGCATATTCTTTCTTATATATTAATCTAAGAATATAGGGTTTCTGTTTTTTTAAATACCCAGGTCGATATTGTTCTAAAAATTGTAAATGAAACAGCCATTACATTTAAGAAACAAGAAATTGCATAGTGGAGAAAAAATATGTTTGTTTTAACTAGCCATGTGAAACAGTTCCAATGCCATTTAAAATAACTTTAAATGGTATCAACTATTCTTCCTTCGTATATCATTGTCTGTCTTTAAAGAGCATTATAATTGAAGAAAAGATAAGATATCATAGAATAAATATTTTCCACCTGTCCAATAAAACTTTAGAATACATGCACAAGTTTTACCACCTAAAGACCCCCATCGATAACTGCAGCACTGAAGTCCTGTGTGTGACGACCAACAGAGAATGTTGGTAAGGCATCTGCTCTCATGTGGAAAATGTTATTCTGCTGCTTCGATTACTTCTCTTTCTCTACTTTTAATAAAATAATACATCTCCTGATCACATTAAAAATTTCCATTTAGCTTGAACTAGCGCCATCAAACAGCTCTGATTATTATTGAACATTGGTTTGGTCATCTAAGTTTAGTCAGTGTCTGTCATGTGACCATGACTCTTCACCGCAAATAACCACTATGCTCACTCTTTCTGTTGTATTTCAGGATTTTATATTAATTTCAGTGACAAACCCATAAAAAAAGAAATGGAATAAAAAATAAAAAAGCCCACCTATATAGTCTCAACGAAGGCACGGGTCATAATTGTACGTGAATGAACTGATGTCTTCCTATAATTTCCGATGTCCTGAATCAAAGTCCTTAACAGAGTGAGTGAACTGTATGGCAATATCATTAAATTAAATTATAGTAATCTGTAGTCAGTGGGAAAAAAAAGGTAGTATAGTACTTATATTCTCTACCTATATACAACAGAAAAGAGTGAACATTTTGTGATGACACTTATCTCTAAAAGCAACTGACTCAGGAGGGGTTTTGGCTGCAATAGAAATCCCTAACTAGTTTTTATTAGTAGAAATAGACTAGTACTTAAATCAGACGAAGGGGATGTAGGACTCATTAGAAAGGCTAGGTCTGGGACTAACAAGCAAAACTAAACGTAAAAAAAAATCCAACCAACCAACCAAACAACCAAAAAACCTCAAAACAGTGTTAATTTATTAAAGTCCGCTCTGAAAAAAGTTTTAAAGAGCAATTATTCAAGTTATTTATTGACAATCCTCTTCATGAATAACTAAGTGGCAGCCAAAAGCAAATTTTTTTCTTCAGAGTAGCCCTCCAAAAGATTTTAAGACCTCAAGAATTTGAGAAGAGTTTGAGAATGTAATTTAACAAAGAGGCATTTATAAATTTCAGCTTCCGTAATATACTAATAATTTCATCTGTCCTTTTCATAGTTATAATTTGCATATTCTAATTAATGATAGCCAGCAAATAAATTGAAAATCAGATTTCAGAGACACAAGGTAGTCTACAATATTTTGTGATTTTTATATTTCAGTTAAATTCTCAATTAGAAAAAATATAAGCAAGTGATGCTACAACCTAAGTATTTTCCTTCAATCAAAATTTTCGTGGTTCACCATCTTCAACTTTTTTGTTACCTTTTCAATGAACCTCTTTTTTTCACAGCACTTATCATCTTACATATCAGATAACATACTTATGCTTCATACTTATTACGTATCTCTCCCCTCACTGGAATGTAAGCCCCATGAGGTAATGAACTTTTGTCTGTTCTATTCACAGAAGAATTCCAAATTCCTAGAACAGAGCTAGCCATGCCACAGGTTCTCAATAAATAGCTACTGAATGAATAAATGAATGCATGGTTCTCTGTGATGCACACTGATTAACTAGGAAGGCATGTTCTATCACGCTTATCCAACTTAGGGAAAATATTTTAGCTTTCCATTTCTGAAATATCAGTACTTTTTCTAAATTCACATAGAACAGCATAGCTATTGAATTCATTTAAAACTGAATCTGAAATTACTTTGAATATAAACCCTTATTCCAGTAGTAAACTTACCTACCTACCTAGTCCATGTATGTGCATCAAGAAAATCAGAAGCAAAATATTTATTTATATCACTATTTCTGTACCCTTCTCTCTGTACTCCAGTGTATCAGCTCCATCACACTGATACTTAAATACAATTTCATTTGTCTTATCACATCTTATAAAAAATGCATTTTGTCAACATATACTTCACTTCTGAGTAGAAACAACTAGAAAGGGAGATTTGATAGCAATCCCCCTGAATATATATAAGTGGGTAAGCTCTTCAAGAGAAATGCAGAAACAGGGAAGGGCGTTCAGCTGGGCAATAAAAGCCAGTGAACAAGTGGAATCCGAGAAATGCGAGGGTGATGACAGACGGATTCAGGGCCTTGGGGTGTATGAAAAAGATCTGCACTAACGGATATTCCATCAAATAGAGGGAATTTGATGGAATTCTTTTTTAAAAAACGATGAATAAAAATGGATGCTGACTAATATCCAAGGTCCAGCTGACACCAGACACTGTGAATTTGGAGTAAGTCCAATTGGCAGAGTTACTTGAATTTCTCTAATAACATTTAGCAGACCAGAAGTACAGAAAATGAAAGGTTAGATTAACCCAGGACTAGGGAGTGGAACAGGGTGAAATTCAATTGCAATGGAAGAGGCGGAAATATTATATGTTCTCCACCCCATTTAGATGCCAAGCCAAAATTCTAAATTCAAACGTTTTCCTACTCATAACTGTCCTAAGCATATCTTCATACTGATTTTAGTTCATACTTTAGCTAAAACTGGTTTAAAAATATTTTCTGGCTCAATGAAAATCTGACTCAAGCTAATGGTAGAAATGATACATAATCTGTGATTTTTTTACCAGTAAAAACCTATGTGTGGAACTTTCCATTTTTAACACAACTACTATTTGGTAGCCAATATTTTATTGGGTTGTCGGAAAAGTCATGAGGCATTTTTGCAGTGAAAAACATAGAAAAAATATGCCATGACTTTTCCAACAACCCAATACATAGCTGGAACATCTCTGGGCCATTCCTAAGCAGAGCTAAAGGGGGCAGTTCTTTGGCAATCATTTTTCATACTATGTTAAACCCTTCATCCCATTCAGAATCTGGTAAAAAAAAAAAAAGTTGCAACTCAAGCATATCCATTTACACACCAAGCAGTCAATACACTGGGTGATCAGTGTTTTATGAGAGGGCCTGGCATGAAAAGATAAATTGAGCCAAACAGATTTCCCCTTTCAAAAACCTTAGCCAACAGATATTAAATTAAGCTAGTGAGGCATTTCATGTAGAAGTTGGAGCTGAAAAGCACGTGGAAAGGGCCCAAGTGCCATGTGGTAGGAGGCAGTTCAGAAGAGACAGGAACAAAGAGTTATTTGTGGAGAGGGAAAAAGTGGACGAAACTATAGATTCCTTTGGGAGAGAAATCACATGGTCCACAAAAGAGAAATAGAGGAGGTCTCTCCCCAGAGCTACCACATTAGTCTTGCTGTCCCAGTTTCCACGCATGTATAGAATATAATAAATAGGTTTCATTTTCTTCAGACAGTTTGAGTGATTCTCTACTTCTTGATCCAAGATAAGCCAAAGCAGAAACTGCAATTTGAGTAATTATTTCACCATCCATTTTTATGAGGACACATGTATTTATATACTGTGGTCCATATGCTGAGTACACATCGGTGTTCAGAACAGATCATGTTGATTTATATTTCTGTTTTCACATTTCATATCTTCCTTGAATCCTTACTTTAAGGAATAAGCTGTAATCTGAATATGTAAGCCTTCAGTAGGCAGGGAAGACATGCCTTCACTGATATGCCCGCCTTAGAGATTCTAGAAGGGGGGAGATAGTTGGAAGGGCATTGGCTTTACAGTTGTGAAATGCTAGGTCTGAGTTCTGTCCCTAGCACTAGTCATATGACTTTGGCTACACTCCTTTCATACCCTAGGCCTCAGCTGATGTCAATCAAAGCAGTATAAAATGATTTCACTCTTGGTTTGGTGTAGAAATCTCTATGTAGCAGCCGCTAGCTCCAGCACATGGTAGAGAGTGAACAATCTTCACCACCATGTGTAACTTGCCCAAGATCACATTTGGAAATGAGCAGGAGTCTTTTCTGGGACCCACTTATAACCCATGTGTATCCTCCAGTCCATGCATTTCTGTGTTTGTGAAAATAAATTCAGGATACATTTAAGCCTAGACATCCATTATATTCTGGATTCTTCTTGAAGATACTGCATATGTTCTTCCTTCCTTCATGATGTCCCAAGGTACCTTCTTTTATCATTTCCTTTCTTTTTAAGGAATATCCTTTAGCCATTCTTTTAGTTATGGTCTGACAATAAATTATTTTAGTTTTCTTTAGTTAAGGATGTCTTGGGCTGGTCAGGTGGCTCAGCTGGTTAGAGTGTGAGCTCTGAGCAACAGCGTTGCTGGTTTGACTCCCACATGGGCCAGTGAGCTGTGCCCGAGCTGAGCTGCTGCTGAGCTGCCAACGGGTGGCCAGATGGCTCAGCTGGTGAGAGCATGTGCTCTTAACAACAAGGTTGCTGGTTGGACTCCCGCATGGGATGGTGGGCTGCACCCCCCTGCAACTAGATTGAAAGCAGTGACTGGACTTAAAGCTGAGCTTGCGCCCTCCACAACTAAGACTGAAGGACAACAACTTGACTTGGAGCTGATGGGTCCTGGAAAAACACAATGTTCCCCTTCCCCAACTCCCCGACACTGTTCCCTTCCCCAATTAAAAAAAAAAGATCTTAGAAAAAAGAAAAAAAAGAATGTCTTGATTTCTCCTTCATTCATAAAAGATATAGGATTCTGGATTGACTTTTTTCAACAATTGAAAAATGCTGTCCCGCTCCCTGGACTTTATGTTTTCTGATGAAAAATTTATTTTCATTAGAATTGTTTGTTCCCTGTAGGCAAGATATTGTTGCTTTCTTGCTTTCAAGATCCTATCAAGATTCCTTATTTTTCAGAAGTTTGACTATGATGTGTTTTGGTATGGACTTCTTTAGGTCTACCATATTTTGGGTTCATTCAGCTTCTTGAATCTGTAGGATTATGTCTATTGCAAAAAAATGGTAAGTTTTCAAACATGATTTTTTTTTTCACCCCCTACTTTGACCTCTCCTCTGGCACTGTAATGACATGAATGTTAGAGCTTTTGTTACCGTCACTTGAGAAGAGTTCACAGTTCCTTAAGGCTCTGTTCATTTTTTTTTTCCAGTCTATTTTCTCTCTGTTGTTCAGATTGGTTAATTTCTATTTCTCTACCTTTCAGTTCACTGATTCTTTCTCATCTTCTCTCCATTCTGTTGCTGATCTCATTCACTGAGTTTTGCATTTTGGTTACCATAATTTTCAGCCTTAAAAATTTCATTTAGTTCTTTCTTAAATCCGCTATTTCTTGAGACTGTTTTATCTTTTTTTTATTTATATATAGTTAGTATACAATACTATGTTAGTTATATTAGTTCCAGGTGTACATATAGTGATTTGACATTTTTATATTTTACAATGTGATCACCCCCACCAATTCTAGTCATTTTTTCATTTGTTTTAAGCATGTCTCTAATCACTTGTTAAAGTACTTTCATAATAATAGCTTTAAATTTTTTTGTCGAATAATTCTAACATCTCATTAATCATGGTGTTGGGATCTATTAATTGTCTTTGACCAGTCAGCTTGAGATCTTTTTGGGTCTTGGTGTGGTGAGTGATTTTCAATTGAAACCTTAACATTCTGAGTATTATGCTGAGAGGCTCCTGATCTTATTTAAACCTTCTGTTTTAATTGGCTTTCTTTGATACCATCTTGACAGGGGAAAAGGAGGATGCTGCCTACTGACCATGTTCCTTCCTTGACTCGTCTAACACCTGAGGGACATGGCTCCTTGTTACTGCTGGGAGAGTATGGCACCTCTGGCTCCTTACCAGGCCTCCACTGATACCTGCCTGGCTGGGGGGTGGGGGCGGCGGCAGAAGAGCCTTGTTACCAGTCCCACTTGGCTTCACTGACCCCATGGATGGCATGAGGAAGGAGAGCAGGCTCGTTACCACTGGGTGGTGATGGAAGTCCTGACTCTCCACTAGATCTCTTCTGGCAAAACCCCAGAGGGGAGGAGAAGGAAGGCTTCACTACTTTCAGATGGGGCTGGGAGTCCAGGCTTCCCATACGGGAGTCTAAGACCCCACTTGTCCTTTGTTTGTATAGATGGATTCAGGGTCACAGTTTTTATCTGTGGTATTTGGCTAGAGAAAAGTAGTTATTGTCTAAATGTTCTCTGTCTTGCTAGGCTGTCTCTTTCCTGGTTCTTTGGCTGGAGGGAGCAGGCTTCTTTGTCTCATCCGTTGTTGTTTCTGGGTTGTTGGCTTCTTTGGCTCCAACTCTTGGAGAGATGAAGCAAAAAGAAAACTCAGGAAACTCACCACTGTGTTGTCCTTGGGTCCTGAGGTTCCTGGAAAGGCTGCCTCGTTTCCACCTTTCAGAATTTCTTTATGTTAGTTTTATATATAAAGGATTTTAGTTGTACTTAGTGGGAAGCAAAGCATCTACTCCATCTTCTTGGAAGCAGAAGTCCACCTCAATTAGCATTTTGATACATGCTATTTCCACATTAGATTGTATTTCATAAGAGGATATTAACTCTTATCAAATTGGAAACACACAATATTTGCACTCCAGCTTCTTACTTTTTTTTTAAAGATTTTTATTGGGGAATTGGGGAAGGGGAATGTTGTGTTTTTCCAGGATCCATCAACTCCTAGTCAAGTTGTTGTCCTTCAATCTTAGTTGTGGAGGGCGCAAGCTAAGCTATAAGTCCAGTCGCCGCTTTCAAATTAGTTGGGGGAGTGGGGGCATAGTTCACCATCCCATTCGGGGGTTGAACTGGCAACCTTGTTGCACACTGAGCCATCCGGCCGCCCTTTGGTAGCACATGGCTGCTCAGCGCAAGGTGCCGTGTGCAATCTTAGGTGCAGGGGAGCGCAGCCCCCCATCTCATACAGGTGTCAAACCGGCAACCTTGCTGCTAAGAGCATGTGCTCTCACCAGTTCAGCAGCAGCTCAGCTCAGGTGCAGCTCACTGGCCCATGTGGGAATCGAACCAGTAACCGTGTTGCTCAGCGCTTGCATTCTGAACCAACTGAGTCACTCTGCTGGCCAGCACTCCAATTTTTTGCCAGACAACATAAGTGACGCTAAACTTTCTGCTTCCCAATTATCATCAGTGCTGATGTGGGATTTGCTGAGTGGTCAAGGCCTAGACATTATATGAAAAATTTTATCCCAGAGTCAAGTCAGACCATTCAAACAAGAATACCTGTCCCCTCAGAGAAATGCTTATGCTATAATGTATCAACCATTTTACTGGGCCTATGCTGAGCAACATTATAAAAAGTAAGTGTATAAGTAATAAAACATTACTTTTTTGTAGGGGTGCTTTTATGAGTATAATGCCCTACATCTCAAATCATCCATTTATGAAGACAATGGAAGACTTTCCCTCAGCTTTGTACCAGAAAAAACTGAACAACTAATTTATATTTTGAAAGCTATGAAGCCAGTGATTTCCTTGCTTTGGCTGCTAGGAAGTTCAAATTTCATGATCCCTCTTGTACCTTTTGGCAAAGATTTTGTGTACTGGCCTTACCCTTGACTTTCTTTTACTTTTCAGTTAAGACTTTACATTTACCCCAATTTCCTCATGTATCAGTTTCTTTTTTTCCAGTAGTACACTATGAGTTGTGGTATACGTTTTCATTTATTTTTAAAACAGAGAGGTAAATGAATACATTTAAAAAATATAGAGGGCTTGTAAACCCTCGATTAGGATAGGGAATAAATCTTAGGTTTCTTCTTGACTCAAAATAGAAACTTAATGAGTACTGCCATTCTGCCACACTCTTTTTCAAGAGAACCTACAAGAATATATTTGTTGTCACATAATTTACACTGTATTTGTTAGACAGAGCTTCTTGAAGGGACAGACAAACACAAATACTACCTGGAGAACTGAAGCTCCACTGTGGAGAAACTGAAGACCACTTTCAGCTGAATCAATTCCACCAGTGGCCAAAATGGGAAATCCAGGCAAAGCACGAGCAATGGAGGTCACAGCTCTCAAAGCAATAGGTCTGATCGCTGTGCCTACAGAAAAGCAGAATGATCAATGATTAGCATATTGAACACTTGAACATATTGCCTTCTAAACACTGTTATTGATGAAAGTGCCGTATTAGACAAAATTCAAATTTCTTTATCTTTATTTAAGATATATACATATATAATAAAAATGCTGTTGTGTCAAAGCATGTTCCTTTTTATGTGGATATATATTTATTTTAACTACTCTGATGCTAATATTGCATGCAGGTGTGTTGTGCAAGTGGGTATAGCAACCTTAAACTCTCCCATTAAGTACATGCATATTACAATTTGATATACAGTAAAGTGTAAAGACTTTATGGAACATTCAAGCATCTGCTTTAAAAAGGGCAAGGAACAGCATATTTTGAGAAAGAAAAACAATCACATATAGTGCACAAATAGACATAAAGCTCTGTTATGTTGCCACTAAGTATAAAGCAGCTGTGCGAATCCAGATACAATAAAATCAACCAAGGTGCTGATGAGCTTTCAAATTCCATATTGCTTTTTACATATATTTTCCATAATTTGATGAAACATGGTGAGACTAATCTAATTTTTTCATGCATTAGAAAGTGTGAACCAAGTTAAAGAGAATTTACTAGAATTCAGTAATTAGAGAGTATGTGTTTACTGTTTTATACTTTATTCAGCCAGACATTACCAACATATTATTCCCTAATCATAATTTTATGGATGGACAGAACACTTTGAGGTTATTTTTTATGATTACACAATACTAAAAGCTACTTTTGACTCTCAAGGGTTAACATATCCTGGAGTAAATTAATGCTTTCATAACACAGAAATGTAATTTGGTATTTCTGGTGTAGACTCTTAAGTCAATGGTCCTTTAAAAGCATTTTCTATTTATTTTTATTTTATTTTATTTTTTTGCATTTTTATTTTTTATATATATTTTTATTTTTTATTACTAGTTTCAGGTGTACAAAACAGTTGCAATAGTTATGCTTTTCACCCCTCACAAAATGACAACACCCCTCCCCCAATCCACCACCTCCCACCCCCGATATCATACATATCTATTACAATTCCATTGACTCCACTCCCCACGCTGTACTTCACATCCCATGGAAAAAAAAAAAAAGCATTTTCTGAACTAAAAATAATTCTATTTGTGCAAGAATTTGATATTGCCTCAAACCAGGGCTTCACAAAAAACAAAGAAACAACAAAAACAAAACAAGCAACTGGTAAAATCAGCCTCATGTGGTGAGTGCTATAGCATCACTTCCACTACCACGAGCATCCTCACCAGCATTATCAATACGTATTTATTGGAGTGCATACTCTGGGGAAGCACAAAGAACTTTCCTTAAATCAGTGGCTTTCTTTTTATCTTGTTCATATCGATTTTAGATAAAATTGAATTTTAGTGTAGCAGATGCTTTTGCACTCAACACCAGAAATGTTTGTGGAAATGCCTACTTGTTGCTCCCACATCTAAAAAGCTTCCTCTAGATTAGTGGTTCTCAACCTGTGGGTCGCGACCCCTTTGGGGGTTGAACGACCATTTCATAGGGGTCGCCTAAGACCATCGGAAAACAAAAAGATATTTACATTACGATTCATAACAGTAGCAAAATTACAGTTACAGAGGAGCAACGAAAATAATTTTATGGTTGGGGGTCACCACAACATGAGGAACTGTATTAAGGGGTCGCGGCATTAGGAAGGTTGAGAACCGCTGCTCTAGATATTAGGGTTTCTCAGTCAAGACTGTTTAATGCTGACACTTCAGAACACCACAAATGACATTTAAATACAAGGCATTAAGTTTGGGAAAATTAGAAACTGAACATCAAGATTCTATTTCTATTTCAAAATATTTATCAGTGACCTCTTCTTAGTCTTTATGTTTTAACAATAAAAAAGGCTAACACAGTGGACAAGAGAACACTTAGCAAGAACACACACACACACACACACAGACACATACACACATACACTTATATACACATATCTTTAGCTATACTAAAAAGAAATCTAAGAATAAAAGTTAAAGGAAATCATTTTTAAGATAATCTGTAACTCCGTAACTCAAATCTTTTAGACATATAGCTATCTCTGCATAATATAACTGACATGTCCAATATATACTAAACTGATGTTCTCTTTACATGCTTGTTACTTTGAAGTAACAGAGACATATTAGGATTTTTTTTTCTTATTTAGTGAACCCTAGAGAGTAAAATAAATTTGAGCTAAGAAGATAAATAATTTATTGCTAACTGCACTGATAGAAGATTATCATTATTAACATTAAGGGGTAAAATTTTAAAGTGGCACACAGGGATTTGGCCACATATTCCAATTGATATTAATGAACATCAAGTGACAAAATCCCAGAGCAGAGCTTTGAAAGTTTAACCAGTTACATTTAAAGGGCAACATTATTACACAGGTGTTAAAAACATTGGCAAATCCTCAATGCCATTTGAAGATATTCAATTAGGTCAATAAGACATTTTTAATTTCATGTTTTTCTTCCTTTTCTAAAACTTTTCTAATCTACCTAATGAACATGAAAATCTTTCAAACTAATAAAGGTATCTTTTTTTAAAAAAAATAAGAGTAATTATGCTGTCTGAGGAAATGGATCCCAAAATAAAGAAACTGGTCCTACTGTTGCTGGGTAATAGTAAATTCAGTTTTAATTCCCATTATAAATTCCACTTGATAGGTTTTCTTTATAACTCAATTGATTTAATTAATATAAAATATTATCTACCTGTTCTCAGAATTTTTAAGGGGAATAGGTTTTAAAAAATACTTTCATCCACCATGAAAGGTTTCTTGAAGGAAAGTAAATATGTATAAAATGATCTTTCTAAATTGTTATACAGAAATTACTTTTTAGTTTCAAAACAACAGAAATTAAGAAATAATAGGCTCAATACAAAATAAAACTTTCGGTGTAAAGAAGATTCATATATCAACACCATATAGAGTTGTACATATGTTAAATGCATAAGAATATCCAGAGCCACAGTTACTGAGAAGAGGATTTTTAAAATCTGTCACTGTTACAGTAACTAATGATTTTAGACCAAAGACTATGGAGGAAGAAGCCAGTTTGAGAGGCTCAAAGAATCGAATGTGCACTCATCCTTCAGAAAACAACAAGGTTTAAATCAAGAAATTGAAATCCTATCAGCTTAAATGAATTAATAGGCAACATGTGATTTAAATTAAGCCCTCATTTACATAAGGTGGCCAGATGAACCTGATGGAGGTTCAGTTACATCAAGCCATTGTGCTTCAATGCTCAGCTGTGTGGAATGAATCCCCAAATTTTGAAACAAGCTGCAGTTTTGAACAAACGAACAAACAAAAAGTGAGCTAGACCTCTGAGTTCCAACATTGCAGCCGAGTTCTTCTGATTTGTACAAAAATGGCCTTTGTGGAAATGCTGGTTGAGTAGACTGAATTGTAACTTTTGGTATCTAATCAATCTAGGCTTTCCATATAGTCACATCATAAAATGCGAATCAGTGTGTTGGATTCATAGGTCTTTGATAAACTTCACAGAACAGTTTTGGGTTGATTTATGTTCTAGGAATAAACCATTTTAGTATGCCAGAGATTTTGAGTTAAAAGTTAACTAATATGATTTTGATGAATTTTTTTTTCTTAAGAAAGTGGTACTATCACTCATCAGATATCATTTTTAATGCAATTTCAAAAACACTACCATTAGCAATAGTATTATGTATTGATATGTAAGTATTCATATATTATGACTTAATCAGGTTCCTTACTTAGGCCTCATTTATCCATCTATCTGTCCATCTAAGAAATATTTATTAGGCACCTGTGTATTTAAAAAAAACAAAACAAAACAATAATTGTGAGCCCTGAGGTCCAAACTGGTGGAGAAGATAAACACCGTGCTTACCTTATCTCATGAACACATCAAAATCATAACTAAATTATAGAACAATCAACCTGGAGAACCATCTTAAGTCTAGCTGAACCGAAGTCCTATAACTAAGGATATAAAGGAGAAGCCACACTGAGGCTGGTAGGAAAAGTGGAGAGGCAAAAAGGGCTCGTCACACACCTGTGTGTGATGGTTGAGAACTGGGAGGGATGTCTCAGCCACAGAGGTCCCCTCAGTACTGGTGCTGGAAAGAGGAGTTCCACACCATCTTCCTTGGAAAAACAGTGGGGATTCCCACCTCCAGGTGAGACTGACAGCAGCAGAAAACCCAGACATCCTCTTAAGAGGCCCATGAACAGATTCACTCATGCACAGGCACTCACCCTGGGCTCCAGTGGAGGGACAGTGACTTGAGAGGTTCCAGAGGCATACAGAGAAAAGACTGAGTTGTATGGCTTCAGGGCAAAAACTGGAGAAACAGTCACCATTTTCCCTGTGTAGAGTCCTCCTCCTGTGCAGCTGTCAGGTGGTTGCCATTGTTCCTGTGTCGAGCCCTCCCCCACAGGCCAAACCTGAATCTGCCCTGGCCTGGTGCACTCTGCTTGCTCCACCCTGGTGACTCCCAAGGACCCTGTCAGATCCAACTGTACAATGCTGGAGGCACTTTTGCTGTCAGCAGCTAGCCTGGCCCACAATGTACTCTTTCTTGGACAACTCTCAGGGGCCTGAAGGCCACAGGCAGGCAGTAGCTGGCCTCAGTGTACTCTCAGCCTTTTGGTGAGTAGCTCCAGGTTCAACATTGGCACAAAACCAGAATCTACATTAACCTGGTAAACATCCTTCTTCCCAATCTGGTGACTCCCTGAGACCCAACCTTGCCAACTTGCATACTGACACTGGTTCTATCAGTGACTGAACCTTATCGGACCTGGCAGGTGGGAGCAAGCCTCATGGTACCCTGGGATTTTTTCAGAGTTACTTCAAGCCCAGTACTGGTGGAAGCTGGCCTTAGTTCACAGCGTGGCCTCTTACATGTGCCTCCAGGCCCAGCACAGGCAGCAACCAACCAACCAGGGATTGCTTTGTAGTTCCTAACAGGTAGTCCTCAGCCCATTAGGAAGTGGCTGACTTGTGCCTGCACCAGAGTGCCTCCCAAGAAACCCAGAACAAACATACACAAAGGTTGGCTTCAGACTACAGCACAGCACCACCTGACAGGCGGTCTCCATGGGCAACAGAGCCCACGGGGGTGAATCCTGCTCCATGAAGTAAGCTCCCCACACAATAGCTCATAAACTGTGGACATGGCCAAACCCCATAGTCTAATCAGCCTGAGGGTCAATCCGACCTACTGACATGCCAATAGCAACCAAGGCTCAACTATAATAGGAGGTCACACATAACTGACATAGGGACATTCCTGGAGCACCAGACACAGGTAACTAGGTACACTGTGCCACTGGGGCCCACATGGCAACTACTACATAAGACCATCCAGTCAAGACTGGCAGATAAAACAAATCTGCCTAATAGATAGTAGTAAACAGAGAGAGGCAGCATAAATGAGGAAACAAAGAAATATGTTCCAAGTGAAAGAACAGGAGAACAGGAGAAAACTCCAGAAAAAGAACTAAATGAAATGGATGTAAGCAACTTACCAGATAAAGAGTTTAAAACAATGGTTATAAGGATGCTCAAGGAACTTAGTGAGAATTTCAACAAAAAGATAGCAAGCATAAACAATGACATAAAAACCATAAAAAAACTATGAGTTGGAAGTGAAGAATACAATAACTGAAATGAAGAATACACTAGAAGGAATCAGGAGCAGACTAGGTTAAGCAGAGAAACCACCAACAAAATGAAAAGACAGCCTACTGAATGGGAGAAGATATTCACAATGATACATCTGATAAGGGGTCAACATGCAAAATTTATAAAGACCTTATATAAGTCAACACTAAAAAAACCCAAACAATCCAATTAAAAAATGGGCAGAAGACCTGAATACACATTTCTCCAAAGAGTATGTACACATGGCCAATAGACATGAAAAGATGCTCAATGTCATTAGTCATCAGAGAAATGTAAATTTAAAACACAATAAGATGATACTTCACTCCTGTCAGAATGGCCATCATCAATAAATAAACAAACAACAAGCGTTGGTGAGGAAAAAGGGAACCCTCATGTACTGTTGGTGGGATTGTAAATTTGTGCATCCTCTATGGAAAACAGTTTGGAGTCTCCTAAAAAATTAAAAATAGAAGTATCTTATGACCCAGTAATTCTACTTCTGGGTAATTATCTGAAGAAATCCAAAACACTACCTTGAAAAGACATATGCATCCCTGTGTTCACTGCAGCACTGTTTACAATAGCCAAGATATGGAAGCAACCCCAGCACCCATCAATGAATGACTGGATAAAGAAGTGGTACATATATACAATGGAATATTATTCAGTCATAAAAAAGAATGAAATCTTACTATTTGTGACAACATGGATTGAACTAAAGGGTATTATGCTAGGTGAAAAAAGTCAGACAGGGAGAGACAAATACCATATAATTTCACTTACATGTGGAGTTTAAAGAGCAAAATACATGAACGAACAAAAGAGAAACGGATTCATCGATAAAGAGAACAAACTGGTAGTTGCAAGTTGAGGGGAGTTGGGGAACTGCATGAAAAAGGTGAAGTGATTAAGAAATACAAATTTGTAGCTACAAAATAGTCACAGGGATGTAAAGTACAGCATAGAGCATACAGTCCATAATGTTGCAACAACTATGTATAGTGCCAGGTGGGTACTAATTGGGGGGATCATTGCATAAAATATATAAATGTCTAACCACTATACACCTGCTATACACCTGAAACTAATATAAAGCAATATTAAATGTCAACTGTAACTGAAAAAAATAATTAATTAAAACATAAAAGAAAAGCTAATTGTATCTGAATCTGAAAAGCTTGTAAGAATCATTCCAGTTAACTAGTTTGTGTTCTAACCATAATATCACCCAGGATAGGTACCTAAAACATCAAATCTGATGATCTTAGGAGGTTGTTTCAAGGTAAATAATATGAGTCCATTTATTCATTCTGTACAGGTATTCCACTAGGAGACATTCACATTCATTTAAACAGCATACATTTTATAAGTAGTACTAATATGAATTCTAGGAAGAAGGCAATTTGAGGATGAAGTGGTTATAAATTAGATAGACCATTTGGGCCAACTGCTTAGGTTAGAATTCTAGCCTCACTACTTACCATCTGTGTGACTTTTGTGAGTTCTTTAATTTCACTGAACCTCTGTTTTTTCATCTACAAAATAATAAAATTATAATAACTCCATGGAGATGTTTTGAGGATTGAATGATTTAACATATATAAAGGGTTAGTGCATAATAAAAATTGCACAGGCCTTTGCCATTATAATCTGTGCTACCCATAAGGATAACTGATTTCAGAGGGAGCCTTTATTTAATTTACTTTGATAGGCCTTTTATGTTGTTACTATAGGCTTAGTAAGCAATGAAAACATTTTTTTTTAATTGAAGACAAAAGGATGATGCCTATGATGATAGAATTTTATATTCTCTGATAGCTTAGGTGAACCACACACACCCCTCTCCTTTTTCTTCTCTCCTAACAGGCTCTCATTTAGTAGTTTTGGCAAGATTAATTGACTCCAAAGGTAACCATCTCAAAAATAAATGTCAATATCTTTAAACAAGTTTTCTGATAATGAAAAGGTTTAGGCACTGAACCAATATACAAGGATTTGAATGACAACATCAGAAGTCAAGCTTATTGGTGAAGAGAAGGCAGAGCTTTACTTTGCATGACTAAATCCTTGAAGAGAAAAGAAATTTTTAATGGGCAAGATAGTGTGGAACATATGCTAATTTTGGATAACTGGAATTTTGAATAATTGAGTTTAATTCTGTCTTTTTTTCCCCCCTAATCATTTGACTCCTAGGACAGCCTCTGCTACACAATTAATTGTTAGAGCTAAGTCCACAATAAACTCCCTGATAATAGCTCTAGCTAGCTATAACACAGAAATGGGGTTATAATACTCATGCTCACTGTGTATACAAAAAGAAAATGTAGCTTTAATTTGCTTATATTAATTAAAATATAATGAATTAAGTGGATAAAAAATTCATTAGAAATTTTACTTTGACTGTCTAATTGTTAATTATTTTAACATCATCCAGAAGAAAGAAAATACTATTAGCAAGTCAAGAATTTCAAGGATTTAGTAGTTGAGAGATTGTTTTATAAAATACACATAAATCAAGCACCTCAAAAATTTATACTTTACCAATGCAAGCTTAAAATGTTAATGAACCTAATACACTAATATGTGAAACACAGCTATTTAAAAATACATCTTTACACATGGATTAAAGTCCTCTGAGAAAATTAGCCTAATTCATCCAGAAACTCAAGTTTTGGACCCAGGGTTTTAAATAGAGATGTGAAATATAAGGAGAAGAAATGAAACAAAGAAAAACAATTGCTTTGTGATGTTATTTTAGACTTTTTTGGAAAAGCTGAAAATTTTCTTATGAAAATGCTTTAATTTTTGTTGAATATTTCAAGATTTTTTTTCCCCTGCTGCTGGCAGTGGAATGAGTAGAAGTATTAATGGAGTGATTTCCATACGCTAGACACTGTGATCGGGCTTCACAGGTGTGCTTAAGTAATTTAACTGTTACAATGCTGTGACGGTGGATGCTGTCATCTCTATTTTGTATGTGAAGAAAGGGGAGTTCTACCTGAATAAATAACTTGTTTGATGTCACACAGTCTAAAACAGACAAACTGGGATCAAACACCACCTCTCTGTGACTCGAAAGTTCAAACTTCTCAGCTGTTATGGAGAAATGGCAGTACAGAAATTACGAAGAGGATCATCTTCATATTGTCTTTGCCTAAGGAAACCAGTATCAGTACCACCTATGGCCTAATGCTAAGAGCACAGGATCTCAAGTCCGACCAACTTGGTGTTAAGCCTCAGCTGTTTCTTCACACAGTTGTGACTTTGAGCAAGTTCCTTCCCTTCCTAAGAAAGACATCGGTTCTCCCTATCTGTAAAACAGTGGTATTAATATCAATAATATCATAGGAACTTGGGGAGTATTAAATGATACAATTTGAGGAAAGCACTTGGCACAGTGCCTGGTTCATAGTATATATACATAGGCTAAAATTATCAGCACCAGAGAAAATTGATCAGAAAAATGAACATTCAGCTATAAACATGCAGGGATAAACATTTGACACTTAAGGGGTATTAATCTCCTAGATAGAAAATTTGGAGATATCCTTATGATTCCTATGTCATTTCATTTCTAAAAAGATTAGTTGGAGTCTATGATTATAAAAGCACAATTTCTGTGAGTAAATCTTTATTTGATCTATAATGCAATACCTAAATGTATATGCCTTTTCACCTAGAAACTGCACTTTGAAATCTATTCCACTAGTACCTAGACACAAAGTTACATGTACAAGGGAGTTTCTTAAAGTATTGTTTCTTAGAGCAAAACAGTGAAAACAACCTAAATGATCACTAGTAGTTATACTATTAAATAAATTATAGTTCATTCACGTATGATCTCCTAGGAAACCCTTAAAATGGACATGGAAATATCGCTAAGCTATAAAGTTAAATGTTAATCACAAATAGCAGAACAATATACATGATGTGGCTCCATTTTTGGTAAAAAAAAAGTATGATTACATTTAGTATGTAGGCATGTAAATACATAAAACCTTGAGTTTGAAACTGTTAAATTTATCATCTTTGGTGAATGGGTTGAAGAGAAACTTCCAAGTTTGATATCTATACTTCCATATTAATTGATTATTTTAGGTAAGAAAGTATTTATGATTCACATCTGTAATAAAAAATGACGATATTTTTTTATAATGTTCCTAAAACTCACAACACAGGAATCGGCATTATCAGAGTCCGTGCTGGGAAACTTTACATGTGGGATGTACAATGATTCTGCCCTCTGTACATCCAAAAGAACACATTCGGTTTTGTATTCAATATTTTAGGTAAGATATAAACAAACTTAAATATGTCCAGAACAGGGTAAATAGGATATCTCTTTTTCTCAATCCCCCCCATCATACACACACACAATGAGAGGAACTCAGTTTATTATACCTCTATTTATTTGTAATTACATGGTGTAATTATGAATATCATCCTTTTTCACTCTAAAAGTATCCCAGTTTGGATGATAGATTATAATGCTAATTACATCCAGGAATTATAGGACAAAAATAATCATGAAAGCAAAGTGAAATTTGATTTAGAACAAAACCATAATCCATGAAAAACTTAGAAACTAACTGCAGTGTCTGAGGCTCAAAGGATGGCATGAAGAGATAAATGTCTTTAAACTTGTTACTATCGGGAAAAATACATGGCTTTCATATGTGATATCTAGGCACAGTCTATATGAGTTTGTTCTTTCTATTTTCAACCTGTAGGTGGCCACCACAAGCTACACTTATTAAACAACTCATTAGTAGCATTTTCAATACTGTCATCTTCAGATAATTAGCAATTTATTTAAATAACCAATTTCTGTAGAAATAATTGCCATGAAATGCCCTGAACCTAGTTTTTTATAAACTATAATAAAAGTGTTAAGATAATCCCTGACATTTGCAAATGCCATTAGTTCACCTTTCCTTTTGATAGTGCTATGGCATTATGTTTAAACAATTACCCGATAACACAGCAGTTTAATGAAACAGTACGGTAAGCACATTCTTCAATATGGCCAGAGAGGACATTCCGATTCAAAAAGAAATCCAGTGTGCACACATGTTTACACAGAGGAAAGACAGAGCCCAAAGAAAAAGGATTATTGAAATAAGTACATTATTGCTATTTCCAACTTGGTTTAGTTTTCATAGTAGATACTAAAACGTATGTACTTTCTTTGGAAACAAAAGTGGAGTTCTGTAAACTGATTCAAGGAATTGGCTGGTATAAATTAAAGTCATATGAGTCTATGAATATATAAAATATAGTCATTGTATTATTTGTTCAGTAACCTCTACACAAGAGAAAACAAATAGGAGATTATTCTTACTATCATTTTTAAATACTTAAGTATGCTTTTAATTACAAAATGGGGAAACTTTTCAAAGTAGAGTTATCAAGGAAAACTATAAATGGCTTTTAGATCTCAGCTAATATTTAGCATTTAAAGTGGACTGGAGTTCTAACTCTCAGGTTCTTCCTTGCTTTTCAGCTCCCCATTCCACTAACTTCTATTGATGAGGGCTCAAACAGCGTTTCTGAATTTCCAGTGATAAAACTCTTTTAGACTTTCATAGTTTTTAAGCTGTTGGTCTTCACATGACAAAACAGAACTAGAATTAAAGCCAATAGCAATATCATTTTATGGCTAAAATGAAATAATTTTGAAAGTCTACTGAATACCAGTTGTTTTTGCTAAATTACAAATTATTTATATCCTCACATGTCACATATGAGTATTACCCCCATTATATAGCTTTGGAAATTCAGGCTCAAAAAGGTTAAGTGGTATATGCATGTAAAAAAGGCAGGGTTGTTTGCTAAAATAACGATTACAACAATAAGACAAGCAGTCTACAATGTGACAGTCAAATTCATTGCTGCTTTTGAATTTGAGGGCTTTTCTTCATTTCCAGATTATTATATGTCTCAGCCCCTCCCATGTAAATATTTCTGGCAGTGCTTTTAGCTTATAAATATGATTAATTTTCCTGTAAATACAAATATATAGAGTATTTTAAAATACTTATATTTCCTTAGACAAGAAATTCTGAATCCCCCCTGACTTAGTGGACTTCGTGTATAAACATTTCTCATGTGATTTGGATTAAGGATGTTCAGGGCAAATGTTACGATACCACATAAAGATCTCACCAGCTTGTGTGAATAAAAAAAATGATTATTTGAGGAGAAGAAGAGGAAGATTATAACAATGATGATAATGCTGTTGACCAGATTACCTTTTACCCTTGGAGAACCCAGGGTAATCAAAAGTGAGTATTTTTCTGAAGATAAAATAATAATAATAATAATAATAATAATAATTAATAACAACAACAACAACAAAAAGAGTTCCCACATCCACCAGGATCATATTTCCTTCTTTGGAAAACCATGATTTCTTTTACTTTGTTTACTCTGTGGGTGGGTCCATGCTCTGGGTGTCCATAGTAGCACTTCCATATGTAAAACCTTTCCTTTCATTCTCAGGAATACCTTCTCTTTTCACTTTACAATGGATTATATTTGTAAATCTCTGTGCCCTGTATAAGACTGTTCCTCAGAGTGTTGAAACCCAGGCTGTATAGCAGACAATGAGGTTTTGTTCTCTTGTTTGGGTTGGACAAATCTCCAAGATAGTAATGTAGACAAGCATAGCTCCAACTGGATGCTACCTGAACCCTCTGAGAACCAAAGCTCTCTGTATGCTGAATAGGCACTTTGGAAAGGAGGGGCTCTATTGATTAGTGTTTACTCTACTTATTAGTAATTGCTTTCTCAATTAGTTGA